>NW_013877301.1:0-300 GCF_000517525.1 Limulus polyphemus
TGTGTACTGTCAGTAAGAAAACACAAGATTTAACGATACTGTGTACTGTCAATAAGAAGACACTAGATTTAACGATATTGTGTACTTTCAATAAGAAGACACAAGATATAACAATACTATGTACTGTCAATAAGAAGACACAAGATTTTACGATACTGTGTACTGTCAATAAGAAGACACAAGATTTAACGATACTCTGAACTGTCAATTAGAAGACACAAGATTTAACGATAATGTGTACTGTCAATAAGAAGACACAAGATTTAACGATACTCTGAACTGTCAATTAGAAGACACAAG
>NW_013877302.1:0-300 GCF_000517525.1 Limulus polyphemus
CCACCTATCTGTTTTACCTATCAACTACCATCTATCTACCACTACCTATTTAACACTATCTATCTACTACCTATCTACCACTACCTATCAACTACCACCTATCTACTACTATCTATCTACTACCTATCTACCACTACCTATCTACTACTAACTATCTACCACTACCTATCTACTACTACCTATCAACCACCACCTATCTACTACTACCTATCAACTATCCCATCTGGATGAATTGTAAGGTAACACTAGCTACTATCCAAGCTGAATGAATTGTAAGGTAACACTAGATACTATCCAAGC
>NW_013877303.1:0-298 GCF_000517525.1 Limulus polyphemus
ACTGTGACCGATGCCACCCATGTCTTCCTAGCCACAGAAGACACATCAAACTACAGCACCATTACTGTGACCGATGGCACCCACGTCTTCCTAGCCAGATTTTTTTCCCAAACCATCCAAGAAGACACATCAAACTATAACACCATTACTGTGACCGATGTCACCCATGTCTTCCTAGCCACAGAAGACACATCAAACTACAGCACCATTACTGTGACCGATGGCACCCACGTCTTCCTAGCCAGATTTTTCCCAAACCATCACAGAAGACACATCAAACTACAGCACCATTACTGTG
>NW_013877304.1:0-302 GCF_000517525.1 Limulus polyphemus
GTCTGAAGTCTTTGATTCTTTTTTAATATAGCAACAAGTAAAAAATATAATTATAAATAAGATTCGTAAAAAATGAAGTTTATGTAGACATAAAAAAGTTCAGCGAATATTGTCAGTTTCTATACTGTGTACGGTACAGCAGCCATTTTATTGTTGTTGTTTTTTCTGTCTTCAATTATATTATCAACAAAGAATAGCTTTAAAAATAACATCGTTAAACAAAATTCCAATATATAAAAGGCCATCACGTCTTCTTATCAAATAAACTCCACCTTTTGGATTGTTTGTACTCTGGCTTAGCG
>NW_013877305.1:0-300 GCF_000517525.1 Limulus polyphemus
TTAGGAACCTTGCACTGTTTGGATCACCAAATGTTCAGTTAGGAACCTTGCACTATTTGGGTCACCAAACATTCAGTTAGGAACCTTGTACTGTTTGTGTCACCAAATGTTCAGTTAGGAACCTTGTACTATTTGGGTCACCAAACGTTCAGTTAGGAACCTTGCACTATTTGGGTCACCAAACGTTCAGTTAGGAACCTTGTACTGTTTGTGTCACCAAATGTTCAGTTATGAACCTTGTACTGTTTGGATCACCAAATGTTCAGTTAGGAACCTTGTACTGTTTGTGTCACCAAATGT
>NW_013877306.1:0-297 GCF_000517525.1 Limulus polyphemus
TATCCATCTATACAGTACCCTGTTGTAGCAATAAATCGAGAAAAAAGTAGTAACAAAGAGCTTTACTGCACTACAGATATGATTTCAGAGAAGCTAATAAAGTAGTAACATAAACGACCATACAAATCGTAAAACTAATATTACTAAGATTGTATTTGGATTGTAAATACGCAAGGACAAAACGAACCTTCATAAAAAATTTCGAGAAGATCCGTTGAAATTTAATGAAATACTGGTACGAAACGCAAAAACTGCCATAACTCCCTCAAAACGAAGAGTAGCATAGTGAAACTTTGC
>NW_013877307.1:0-299 GCF_000517525.1 Limulus polyphemus
ATCGTATCGTGAAGCCGTGATACGATTGTATCGATACATCGTCCGATACGACACGATTTATGTATCTTATCGAAATTTGGCAAGTTTCATTAAACATTATAAGTCTTTAGTATAGAAAAAATCAGAATTTCTAATAAAATATTTTTGATAAAAATTAATGATTCAGTAAAGGAAAATGAGTATTGAGTACTACATGTTGTCTTCATGTCTTTTATCAAAAACATTACATGCAAAGTTACATAACAAATTAACAATAACAAAATAGATAGACAGATATTAAATTTTTTATTTTACTGCTC
>NW_013877308.1:0-300 GCF_000517525.1 Limulus polyphemus
CTTCTTATTGACAGTACACAGTATCGTTAAATCTTGTGTCTTCTTATTGACAGTACACAGTATCGTTAAATCTTGTGTCTTCTTATTGACAGTACACAGTATCGTTAAATCTTGTGTCTTCCTATTGACAGTTCACAGTATCGTAAAGTCGTGTGTCTTCTTATTGACAGGACACATTATTGTTAAATCTTGAGTTTTCTTACTGACAGTACACATTATCGTTGAATATTGTGTCTTCTTATTGACAGTACACAGTATCGTTAAATCTTATGTCTTCTTATTGACAGTACACAGTATCGT
>NW_013877309.1:0-297 GCF_000517525.1 Limulus polyphemus
GTATTGTGGTGTTTTAGACACGTTTACGGGATGAGTATTGTTTTGTGTTAGACACGTTTAGAGTATGAGTATTGTGGTGTGTTAGACACATTTAGAATATAAGTATTGTGGTGTTAGCCACGTTTAGAGGATGAGTATTGTGGTGTGTTAGACACTTTTAGAGGATGAGTATTGTGGTTTGTTAGACACGTTTAGAGGATGAATATTGTGGTGTGTGAGATACGTTTAGAGGATGAGTATTGTGGTGTGTTAGACACGTTTAGAGGATGAGTATTGTGGTGATTTAGACAGTTTAGA
>NW_013877310.1:0-302 GCF_000517525.1 Limulus polyphemus
AAACCCCGTTTTTTTTTTGTTTTTTTTTCTTTTTCTCTCTCTCTCTCGACGATGGGTTTAAGTGCTAAACTATATCGCTAGAAAACTAGCCTATAACACATTCCAGAATATCCGATGTACCGGATAAGAAAAGGGGTGGTCGGTAGATAATATTGTTCCAGTAAATCATACTTATTAGTCATTGTCCGCCACGTTTATTCAGTAAGTAATTACACGATCCAAGAATCATTTCTTAAAAACACGTGGGTTATAGTGCTATTCGTTTTTTGATGGGATATCACGGAAATAAGAAAAGAAAAAAA
>NW_013877311.1:0-299 GCF_000517525.1 Limulus polyphemus
AGGTTCTACATTCTACTATTCAATTTCAACATTCTACTATTCAGGTTCAGCCTTCTACTATTCAGGTTAAACACTTTATACAGGTTCAAATCTTTATCCATGTTTAACACTTGATTCACTGTCAACTCGTTATCAAGTTCAACATTCTACTATTCAGATTGAACACTTTAGTCAGGTTCAACATTTTACTATTCATGTACAACACTTTATTCAGGATCAACACTTTATTCAGTGTCAAAACTTTATCAAATTCAACATTCTACTATTCAGCTTCAACATTTTATTCAGGTTCAACATTC
>NW_013877312.1:0-298 GCF_000517525.1 Limulus polyphemus
AGTCTTCTTATTTACAGTACACAATATCGTTAAATCTTGTGGCTTCTTATTGACAGTACAGAGTATCGTTAAATCTTCTGTCTTCTTATTGATAGTACACAGTATCGTTAAATCTTAAGTCTTCTTATTGACAGTACACAGTATCGTTAAATCTTGTGTCTTTTTATTGATAGTACACAGTATAGCTAAATCTTGTGTCTTCTTATTGACAGTACACAGTTTTGTTAAATCTTATGTCTTCTTATTGAAAGTACACAGTATCGTTAAATCTTGTGTCTTCTTATTGACAGTACACAGT
>NW_013877313.1:0-300 GCF_000517525.1 Limulus polyphemus
GTGTCTTCTTATTGACAGTACACAGTAATAGTTAAATCTTGTGTCTTCTTATTGACAGTGCACAGTATCGTTAAATCTAGTGTCTTCTTATTGACAGTACTAGTATCTTTATATCTTCTGTCTTCTTATTGACAGGACACATTATTGTTAAATCTTGTGTTTCTTACTGACAGTACACATTATCGTTCGAATATTGTCTCTTCTTATTGACAGTACACAGTATCGTTAAATCTTGTGTCTTCTTATTGACAGTACACAGTATCGTTAAATCTTGTGTCTTCTTATTGACAGTACTAGTAT
>NW_013877314.1:0-300 GCF_000517525.1 Limulus polyphemus
TTTACTATAAACTACACACAACTCATGTTTCCTTTATCTCTTTACAGAACGTGTTTTACTATAAACTACATAAAACTCATGTTTCCTTTATCTCTTTACAGAACGTGTTTTAATATAAATTACACAAAACTCATAATTCCTTTAATTCTTTATCTCTTTACTGAACGTGTTTTACTATAAACTACACGCAACTCATGTTTCCTTTATCTCTTTATAGAACGTGTTTTACTATAAACTACACAAAACTGATGTTTCTTTTATCTCTTTACAGAACGTGGTTTACTATAAAGTACACAAAAC
>NW_013877315.1:0-299 GCF_000517525.1 Limulus polyphemus
GTGGTGGGCAGAGTACTGAAAGCCCATTATGTAACTTTGTGCTTCACAACAAACAAACAAGCCCCCCCATTGGCACAGCGGTATGTCTGCGGACTTAAAACGCTAGAATCCGGATTTCGATACCTGTGGTGGGCAGAGTACTGAAAGCCCATTATGTAACTTTGTGCTTCACAACAAACAAACAAGCCCCCCAATTGGACACAGCGGTTTGTTCTGACGGTACTTACAACGCTAGAAACCGGGTTTCGATACCCGTGGTGGGCAGAGCACAGATAGCCTATTGTGGAAGCTTTGTGACA
>NW_013877316.1:0-300 GCF_000517525.1 Limulus polyphemus
TTTAACAATACTATGTACTATCAAAAACGAAGACAAGATTTAACAATACTGTGTACTATCACTAACCAGCCACAAGATTTAACGATACTGTGTACTATCAATAAAAAGACACAAGTTTTACAATGCAGTGTACTGTCAATAAGAAGACACAAGATTTAACGATACTGTGTACTGTCAATAAAAAGACACAAGTTTTAACAATGCTGTGTACTATCAAAAAGAAGACAAGATTTAACAATACTGTGTACTATCACTAACAAGCCACAAGATTTAACGATACTGTGTACTGTCAATAAAAAG
>NW_013877317.1:0-300 GCF_000517525.1 Limulus polyphemus
GATGAATGTTGTTGAAGTTGTAAGATATGTTGTAATGTCTACTATGGATGATGAATGATGTTGAAGTTGTAAGATATGTTGTACTGTGTACTATGGATGATGAATGTTGTTGAAGTTGTAAAATATGTTGTACTGTCTACTATGGATGATGAATGTTGTTGAAGTTGTAAGATATGTTGTACTGTCTACTATGGATGATGAATGTTGTTAAAGTTGTAAGATATGTTGTACTTTCTACTATGGATGAAAAATGTTGTTGAAGTTGTAAGATATGTTGTACTGTCTACTATGGATGATGAA
>NW_013877318.1:0-300 GCF_000517525.1 Limulus polyphemus
ATCACGTTCACCTACTGTTTAACTTGCACATGTCAGATGTTTGATCAATGTTTCTGAAGGAGGTGTCTGTATCAATCACGTTCACCTACTGTTTAACTTGTACATGTCAGATGTTTGATCAATGTTTCTGAAGGAGGTGTCTTTATCAATCACGTTCACCTACTGTTTAACTTGTACATGTCAGATGCTTGATCAATGTTGCTGAAGGAGGTGTCTTTATCAATCACGTTCACCTACTGTTTAACTTGTACATGTCAGATGTTTGATCAATGTTTCTGAAGGAGGTGTCTTTATTATCAC
>NW_013877319.1:0-298 GCF_000517525.1 Limulus polyphemus
CCAAAACTACACAGTTTCGTCAAATCCTGTAACACCAGTACTAGACAGTTTCGTCCTGTTCTCTAGCACCAAAACTACACAGTTTCGTTACATCCTCTAACACCAACACTAGACAGTTTTTTCACATCCTGTAACACCAACACTAGACAGTTTTGTCACATCCTGTAACACCAGTACTAGACAGTTTCGTCACTTCCTGTAACACCAGTACTAGACAGTTTCGTCACATCCTGT
This sequence comes from Limulus polyphemus, assembly GCF_000517525.1. Taxonomy (NCBI): domain Eukaryota; kingdom Metazoa; phylum Arthropoda; class Merostomata; order Xiphosura; family Limulidae; genus Limulus; species Limulus polyphemus. The sequence continues at coordinate 235 of NW_013877319.1, forward strand.
AACACCAGTACTAGACAGTTTCGTCACATCCTGTAACACCAGTACTAGACAGTTTTGTCACATC
>NW_013877320.1:0-300 GCF_000517525.1 Limulus polyphemus
GGATGAAAAGAAATAGATTCACAGACAACGACGAAAGTTGTTAAATACTGAAGTTAAAGAAAGTTCCTTCATTTAAGTTCAACAGATACGATGTCCAGAAAAGTTCGCTCATTCCATAGTTTCAACAGGTACGATGTCAAGAAAAGTTCGCTCATTCCATAGTTTCAACAGATACGATGTCAAGAAAAGTTCGCTCATTCAATAGTTTCAACAGATACGATGTCAAGAAAAGTTCGCTCATTCAATAGTTTCAACAGATACGATGTCAAGAAAAGTTCGCTCATTCAATAGTTTCAACAG
>NW_013877321.1:0-300 GCF_000517525.1 Limulus polyphemus
TATTTCATCACTTTCCTACTTCATCACTTTCCTACTTCATCACTTTCCTATTTCATCATTTTCCTACTTCATCACTTTCCTACTTCATCACTTTCATACTTCATCACTTTCATACTCCATCACTTTCCTACTTCATCACTTTCATATTCCATCACTTTTATACTTCATCACTTTCCTACTCCATCATTTCCTACTTCATCACTTTCCTATTTCATCACTTTCCTACTTCATCACTTTCATATTCCATCACTTTCCTACTTCATCACTTTCATATTTCATCACTTTCCTATTTCATCACTT
>NW_013877322.1:0-298 GCF_000517525.1 Limulus polyphemus
AAAAAACCCTTACATGATAGAAAAAATGAATATTATTTTCGAAATCTGTGTAGCTGAATTATAGAAAATCCGTTATCAAAACCAAAACAACTTTTCTGAAGTTTAAATTTGCAGGCCTGTCTTATTGATTAAAACGTTTTCGCCTTCCTTATGCTCTTCCATTTAATTATTATCTAAATATGAAAGATCTTTTGAACGTTTGTTTTTATTTTTACTGATGGAAAGAAACTTTAACACGAAGAGGGCGTTGTGTTTGTGATACTGTTTCTTTGGGTGAATTTTTTTTAGTGACTAAAAA
>NW_013877323.1:0-299 GCF_000517525.1 Limulus polyphemus
TAAGTGTTAAAGTTTGACTGTGATGTTGCCTTTAATTGGTAAGCCGTTAAAGTTTGAATGTGGATATGCCTTTAATGGTAAGTGGTAAAGTTTGATTGTGATGTTGCCTTTAATGGGTAAGTGTTAAAGTTTGACTGTGATGTTGCCTTAAATGGATATGTGTTAACGTTTGGGTGTGATGTTGCCTTTAATTGGTAAGTGTTAAAGTTTGGGTGTGGACTCCTGAAATGGGTACATTACAAAGTTTGGCTGTGATGTTGCCTTTAATTGGTAAGTGTTAAAGTTTGGCTGTGATGTTG
>NW_013877324.1:0-300 GCF_000517525.1 Limulus polyphemus
ATATTAACTCTGAAGAGAATGATGTCAAATAATGACAAATATAGATATTAAATCTGAAGAGAATGATGTCAAATAATGACAAATATAGGTATTAAATCTGAAGAGAGTGGTGTAAAGTAATGACAAATGTAGATATTAACTCTGAAGGGAATGATGTCAAATAATGACAAATATAGATATTAACTCTGAAGAGAATGGTGTAAAATAATGACAAATATAGATATTATCTCTGAAGGGAATGATGTCAAATAATGACAAATATAGATATTATCTCTGAAGAGAATGATGTCAAATAATGAC
>NW_013877325.1:0-466 GCF_000517525.1 Limulus polyphemus
TACAATGGGTGTGAGTAACAAAGTGGTGAACACTAGTAATGATCTCCAAATGTATTAGTCTTTACCTGTCTGTAGTTATATACTACATTGGGTGTGAGTAACAAAGTGGTGAACACTAGAAATGATCTCCAAATGTATTAGTCTTTACCAGTCTGTAGTTATATACTACATTGGGTGTGAGTAACAAAGTGGTGAACACTAGTAATGATCTCCAAATGTATTAGTCTTTACCTGTCTGTAGTTATATACTACATTGGGTGTGAGTAACAAAGTGGTGAACACTAGAAATGATCTCCAAATGTATTAGTCTTTACCAGTCTGTAGTTATATACTACATTGGGTGTGAGTAACAAAGTGGTGAACACTAGAAATGATCTCCAAATGTATTAGTCTTTACCAGTCTGTAGTTATATACTACAACGGGTGTGAGTAACAAAGTGGTGAACACTACTGGTACAGATGTATT
>NW_013877326.1:0-300 GCF_000517525.1 Limulus polyphemus
TCCCTAGCTCTAATAAAACATTAGACGAGTGGAAACACACCCCTAGCACTAACAAAACATTAGACGAGTGGAAACACACTCCTAGCACTAATAAAACATTATACGAGTGGGAACACATCCTAGTACTAATAAAACATTAGACGAGTAAGAACACATCCCTAGCTCTAATAAAACATTAGACGAGTGGAAACACACCCCTAGCACTAACAAAACATTAGACGAGTGGGAACACATCCTAGTACTAATAAAACATTAGACGAGTAAGAACACATCCCTAGCACTAACAAACATTAGACGAGT
>NW_013877327.1:0-299 GCF_000517525.1 Limulus polyphemus
ATATAAAGGGAAAAAGCTTTTAGTGGGAATTTGTTACAGACCAACAAATGTTACTGATGAAATTAGTGAGATACTTTACAATGAGATTAAGATTTTGGCTGTTAATGAAGTCATAGCTATGGGTGATTTTAATTTCAGGCATATAGATGGGGAAATTCTATAATCAAACCATGAGGGAGAAAGGTTTTTGGAAACTGTTCAGGATGGCTTTCTTCACCAGTTAGTCAAGGAACCAATTAGAAACAATGCCATTTTAGATTCATTGTTAACTTCAAATATATAAATGATTGAGAGGGTGG
>NW_013877328.1:0-301 GCF_000517525.1 Limulus polyphemus
TTAACATTGTCTTGTAATTCACTCCTGAGGATGACATTGCAATGTCGAAACATATAGAGTCGTCAACTTTTTGAAGGCCATAGATAGGCCTAAATAAAATGTTTTTAATTGTATACCAGTTTTAACGTTGAATATTATTTATGATTTTATTCTATATATTACCAAATTGTTATAAAAATTAGGGTTACTGTTCATTGGGTTTTGAGAATAAAAACACAATATTCGAAACGTGTGTGCATTTTTTTTTGTATATATTTTTTTATTTTTATAAAAGTAACTAAAGTTTAAAAAAATAGAAAGT
>NW_013877329.1:0-299 GCF_000517525.1 Limulus polyphemus
TTATAAATATAGGATTACTTTCAAGTTATCATTTTTACTTACTCCTTTTATGTAAAACTTTACTGAATTATCTACTCATTACTTTTTCGTTAAAATTTCCAATAACTTTTAGTACATCCCCGAAACTTACGATCTTTTCTCGTTAATAGTCGTAAATCGTCGTTAATCGCGATATCAAGGTTACTGGTGAATATGTTTTTATGAGAGTATAGGAGATGAAATACATTCAAACTGAAAGGTTTGTTTTGTTTCTGAATTTCGCTATCCGTCCCTAATTTAACAGTGTAAGACTAGAGGGA
>NW_013877330.1:0-295 GCF_000517525.1 Limulus polyphemus
ACTGATAAGAACATACGTATCCAACTAAATATCCCACTTGGACTGATAGAGAACATACGTATCCAACTAAATATCCCACTTGGACTGATAGAGAACATACGTATCCAACTAAATATCCTACTTGGACTGATAGAGAATATACATATGCAACTAAATATTAAACTGGGGCTAATATGGAATATACATATCAAACTTCTGTTGTTGTTTTTTTATCATAACATTTCAATCGACAATAGAGGGCCACAAACATAAGTTACAACAACAATAACACGAGGTATGGGTTTAATATATCAAA
>NW_013877331.1:0-299 GCF_000517525.1 Limulus polyphemus
GTCGCTTTTGCTGGAGCTATTCTCAGAGGGATCTTTATTGGATGGTGATTGCCTGTGTTTATTCTGTTCTCTACAAGGTTTGTGCAACCAAGGTCATGATCTCCTTTCGAAAAGACGTCTGGATAATTTGCCAAAAGTTGTTTTACCTGAAGAGCCTGTGATGATGACAAATGGACTATGCTCTTCTAATAGAGGTCAGTCAAATGTTTTGGAAGTGTATCTCCTTTCTTTACAGTTGTATTTCTTGCTTTAACATTGACTGACTCTACGTCCTAGCACACACCCAACAATGCCCCTTC
>NW_013877332.1:0-298 GCF_000517525.1 Limulus polyphemus
TAACTTGGGTAAACGTTTTTCCCATGTGTGTTTTCCTATGTTTTCCATATACGTCAACTGTGTAGGTTATCTTGATTATGTACTACATTGGGGTACTTCAGGTGATTAACATGGGTAAACGTTTTTCCCATGTGTGTTTCCAATGTTTTCCACATACGTCAACTGTGTAGATAACCTTGATTATGTACAACATTGGGGTACTTCAGGTGATTAACTTGGGTAAAATATTTTCCTATGTGTGTTTCCCTATGTTTTCCACATACATCAACTGTGTAGGTTATCTTAATTATGTTCTGCA
>NW_013877333.1:0-299 GCF_000517525.1 Limulus polyphemus
TTATGTCTTGTTATTGAAAGTACACAGTATCGTTAAATCTTGTGTCTTCTTATTGACAGTACACAGTATCTTTAAATCTTGTGTCTTCTTATTGATAGTACACAGTATCGTTAAATCTTGTGTCTTCTTATTGACAGTACACAGTATCGTTAAATCTTGTGTCTTCTTAGTTGGACAGTACACAGTAGTCGTTAAATCTTGTGTCTTCTTATTGACAGTACACAGTATCGTTAAATCTTGTGTCTTCTTATTGACAGTACACAGTATCGTTAAATCTTGTGTCTTCTTATTGACAGTAC
>NW_013877334.1:0-299 GCF_000517525.1 Limulus polyphemus
ACAAAATTTGGAGATGATCCGTCCAAATGGAACGACGTACTGGTACAAAACGCAAAACCTTCCATATCTCCTTTAAAACAAACAGTAGAAAGGTAAAACTCTGCATATTACTACGCAACGTTAAAGTGTACCTACAAACAAATTTGGTGAAGAATCATCAAGTTAGGGACCCTCTGGTAACAAGAAATCGAAAAACAATTAGTAACCAAAAGCTTCACTGCAGTACACATACGCTTTCAGTAAAACCAATAAAAGAGTAACATAAAACGACCACAAAAGTCGCAAAAATGATAATAGAA
>NW_013877335.1:0-298 GCF_000517525.1 Limulus polyphemus
GGATCTTAATCTTTTTTGCAATGTGTATTCACTAGTTCGTTCCACAGTATCATGCGAAGTTTCACCTTCCTACGTTGCGTTTTAAGGGAGTTATTGAAGGTTTTGCGTTTTGTACCAGTACTTAGTCCAATTTACATGAATCTTTTTGAATTTTTTTTATTAAGGTTCGCTGTAACATTGCGCGTTTACTTACAAAATTCTAGATTATTAGTTTTAGTTTTACGATTTTGTGTCGTTTTATGTTACTCTTTTTATGGCTTCTTGAAATCGTATGTGTACTGCACTGAAGTTTTTGTCA
>NW_013877336.1:0-557 GCF_000517525.1 Limulus polyphemus
GGATAGTACACAGTATTGCTAAATCGTGTGACACAAGATTTAACGATACTGTGCACTCTCAATAAGAAGACGTCAATAAGAAAGTACACATTATCGTTAAATCTTCTGTCTTCTTATTGACAGTACACAGTATTGTTTTATCATGTGTCTTCTTATTGATAGTACACAGTATCGTTAAATCTTGTTTCTTCTTATTGACAGTACACAGTATCGTTAAATCTTATGTCTTCTTTTTGACAGTACACAGTATCGTTAAATATTGTATCTTCTTATTGACAGTACACAGTATCGTTAAATATTTTGTCTTTTTATTGACAGCACACAGTATCGTTATATCTAGTGTCTTTTTATATATAGTACACAGTATTGCTAAATCGTGTGTCTTCTTATTGAGAGTAGTCAATAAGAAGACACAAGATTTAACGATACTGTGTACTGTCAATAAGAGTACACAGTATTTATTGACAGTACACAGTATCGTTAAATCTTGTGTCTTCTTCAAGATTTAACGATACTGTGTACTGTCAATAGTCTTCTTATTGACAGTACACAGTATC
>NW_013877337.1:0-665 GCF_000517525.1 Limulus polyphemus
CCAATAAAAGAGTAACATAAAACGACCACAAAAGTCGCAAAAATGATAATAGAACGTTAGAATTTTGGATGTAAATACGCAAGTATGCAACGAACGTTCTTGAAAAATTTCGAGAAGATCCGTCCAAATGGAACGAAGTACTGGTACAAAACGCTAAAATGTTCCATAACTCCTTTAAAACCGTTCCATTTGGACGGATCTTCTCGAAATTTTTTCAAGAACGTTCGTTGCATACTTGCGTATTTACATGAAAAATTCTAGCCTTCTATTATCATTTTTGCGACTTTTGTGGTCGTTTTATGTTACTCTTTTATTGGCTTATTCTCAAAGCGTAAGTGTACTGCAGTGAAGCTTTTGGTTACTGATTGTTTTCGATTTCTTGTTACCAGAGGGTCCTAAATTGATGATTCTTCACGAAATTTGATATGTAGGTACACTTTTACGTTGCGTAAGAATATGTAGAGTTTTACCTTCCTACTGTTTGTTTTGCGTTTTGTACCAGTACTTGTTTTAAAGGAGTAATGGAACTATGCAGAGTTTTACCTTCCTACTGTTTCCTACGAAACGTTAAAGTGTACCTACATACTAAATTTGGTGAAGAATCATCAATTTAGGACCCTCAGGTAACAAGAAATCGAAAAACAATGAGTAACCAAAAGCTTCAC
>NW_013877338.1:0-301 GCF_000517525.1 Limulus polyphemus
AAATCCCGAATTTCTGCTTCCTGTTTTCCTTCTGATTTAAGGTTATTTGGGAATCATAAGTTGTTTTTTATTTCTTAATTCACTATTTACGAAATTAAACTCTTCGTGGAGTTTCTTCTGATTTATTAAATATCTTTTAATTTCTGTCTAATTTCATTACTTTTATACCAGATCTAAGTGTATTTTCTTCCGTTTTAATGCTGTAGAACGTCGTATTTTAGTTGGCTTTCAAAATTTCTTTCTTCGTTTTTGATACTTTCAAAAGAATAGTTTCCCAATATTCTCTTTTTCCCTGCCACCA
>NW_013877339.1:0-300 GCF_000517525.1 Limulus polyphemus
AATGGGACGAAGTACCGGTACAAAACGCAAAACCTTCCATAACTCCCTTAAAACGAATAGTAGGAAGGTGAAACTATGCATGTAATTGATCAAAGATAAAGAGTACTTACATGCCAAAATTGGAGAAGAACTATCAATTCAGGATCCTCTGGTAACAAGAAATCGAGAAACAATCAGTAACCAAAAGCTTCAGTTCAGTACACAAACGTCTTTAGGCAAGCCAGTAAAAGAGAAACATAAAGCGATCACGAAAATCGTAATAGTAATACTAGAAAGTTATAATTTTGTATGTAAATGCTC
>NW_013877340.1:0-300 GCF_000517525.1 Limulus polyphemus
TGTACTTACTACCGCAAGCTTGTGAAGGACTTTGCAACTATAGCTGCTCCACTACATGATTTGACTAAAAAGGGCCAAAAGTTTGAATGGACAGTTTCTTGCCTGCATTCTTTCAAGACGTTGAAGGAAAAATTGGCCTCTGCTCCACTTTTAAGGCTTCCAGATCCCTCACTGCAGTACATACTGGATTGTGAGGCTAGTAATGTCGGATTTGGTGGAGTGTTGTCTCAGAAAGTGGGCGAAAACGAACATATGGTGGCCTACATCAGTAGGGTGTTGAGTAGACCAGAGAGGAACTAC
>NW_013877341.1:0-300 GCF_000517525.1 Limulus polyphemus
TGTCTTCTTATTGATAGTACAAAGTATTGTTAAACCTTGTATCTTCTTATTGACAGTACACAGTATTGTTAAATATTGTGTCTTCTTATTGATTGTAAACAGTATCGTTAAATCTTGTATCTTATTATTGACAGTACACAGTATCGTTAAATCTTGTGTCTTCTTATTGACAGTACACAGTATTTTTAAATCTTGTGTTCTTCTTATTGATAGTACAAAGTATTGTTAAATTTCGTTTCTTCTTATTGATAGTACACACTATTGTTAAATCTTGTGTCTTCTTATCGAAAGTACACAATA
>NW_013877342.1:0-300 GCF_000517525.1 Limulus polyphemus
GAAACAAGAAGAAAGATTACAGCAGTGGCAAGAAAACCTGCAACAGTGGCAGCTCGAACAACAAAATAAACAAGAAGAGAAATTACAGCAGTTGTTGGAGGAGAAAGAAAATAAACAAGAAGAACGGGAAAAGAAACAAGAAGAGAGACTACAGCAGTGGCAACTGGAACAAGAAAGGAAACAAGAAGTACAAATGGAAAACATCAGTAAATTTAAAAGCGAATTAGATACATTAAGAGACGATTTATTGTCTGTTACACAGGGAGGATACATTGACCATCGACTTAATCAGCCCCAGAC
>NW_013877343.1:0-298 GCF_000517525.1 Limulus polyphemus
CAATGAGAAGATTCCTATAACGTTCAATATGACCCCAAAATAACTTGTTTCGGGTTTAGACTTGCAGTATAGTGGAGTGGTTCGAATATGAACACGAGTAAATACAAGTAAGTATTTAAGTATATAAGTATATAAGTACATAAGTATATAAGTACAATTATAATAGATTAACGCTTCTAGCACTGAGTGAGCAAACATTCTGATCCACGTGTGGGTTTGGCAACAATCTTCTTCTTAGGTTGTTTTGAAGTTTTAAGCTAATGTGTTAACGTTGGTCTTTTAGTGTGGTAAACACAAA
>NW_013877344.1:0-298 GCF_000517525.1 Limulus polyphemus
GCACTCTATATCCTTTGGATATTGTACAAGCAGCACTCTATAGCCTTTGGATATTGTACAAGCAGCACTCTATGTCCTTTGGATATTGTACAAACAGCACTCTATATCCTTTGGATATTGTACAAGCAGCACTCTATATCCTTTGGATATTGTACAAGCAGCACTCTATATCCTTTGGATATTGTACAAGCAGCACTCTATATCCTTTGGATATTGTACAAGCAGCACTCTATATACTTTGGATATTGTACAAGCAGCACTCTATAGCCTTTGGATATTGTACAAGCAGCACTCTATA
>NW_013877345.1:0-300 GCF_000517525.1 Limulus polyphemus
ATCTTTCAGCGGTTTATTTGAGCTACTTGAAATTTAGTTACATGTGCAATGATGTGTTCCATCTTTCAGCAGTTTATTTTAGCTACTTGAAATTTAGTTACGTGTGCAATGATGTGTTCCATCTTTCAGCAGTTTATTTTAGCTCTGGAACTTTAGTTACGTGTGCAGTAATTTGTTCCATCTTTCAGCAGTTTATTTTAGCTACTTGAAATTTAGTTACGTGTGCAGTAATTTGTTCCATCTTTCAGCAGTTTATTTTAGCTACTTAAAATTTAATTACATGTGCAATGATGTGTTCCA
>NW_013877346.1:0-416 GCF_000517525.1 Limulus polyphemus
GGTCCAGATGGTTGGGTCGCGGGTTCGAATCCCCGTCACACCAAACATACTCGCCCTTTCAGCCGTGGGGGTGATATAATGGGACGGTCAATCCCACTATTTATTGATAAAATGCTTTCTTTAAACTGGATAAATGCTGCTTACTTTGAGGCTGTAACTTACAAATGTTAATGGTCCAGATGGTTGGGTCGCGGGTTCGATCCCCGTCACACCAAACATACTCGCCCTTTCAGCCGTGGGGGTGATATAATGGGACGGTCAATCCCACTATTTATTGATAAAATGCTTTCTTTAAACTGGATAAATGCTGCTTACTTTGAGGCTGTAACTTACAAATGTTAATGGTCCAGATGGTTGGGTCGCGGGTTCGATCCCCGTCACACCAAACATACTCGCCCTTTCAGCCGTGGGGGTCG
>NW_013877347.1:0-298 GCF_000517525.1 Limulus polyphemus
ACCATAACCTTCTCGTATTAGGCGACTTTCAGGTAAAAATCTTCTAAATACTGTGACAGGAATATGTGTCTTTCTGTTGTACGTCTGATATAAGTTCCTGTCAGCACTGAGAAGGTTATACGTCTGATACAGATTTCTGTCAGCACTGAGAAGGTTATACGTCCGATACAAGTTCCTGTCAGCACTGAGAAGGTTATACGTCTTTCTGTTATACGTCTGATACAGATTTCTGTTAGCATTGAGAAGGTTATACGTCCGATACAAGTTTCTGTCAGCACTGAGAAGGTTATACGTCTTT
>NW_013877348.1:0-299 GCF_000517525.1 Limulus polyphemus
AACCAAGTATCAATATTTTCATGTGGTTTATGAGAGTTTTAAAACGAAGTATCTACATTTCCATGTGGTTTATGAGAGTTTTAAATGAGGTATCAATATTTTCATGCAGTTTATGAGAGTTTTAAACAAAGTATCGATATTTTCATGTGGTTTATGAGAGTTTTAAACCAAGTATCAATATTTTCATGTGGTTTATGAGAGTTTTAAACGAAGTATCTACATTTCCATGTGGTTTATGAGAGTTTTAAATGAGGTATCAATATTTTCATGCAGTTTATGAGAGTTTTTAAACAAAGTAT
>NW_013877349.1:0-300 GCF_000517525.1 Limulus polyphemus
TGTATGGATTATATTCTCCATGTAAAGTCGAGACGGCTTAGTCTGATATGTGATCATTAGTCAGATCATGTGATATGTCCATTTCTATCACTATCTTGTTCCTTATTTCAAGTTCAGTAGCCAACCCTACACAGCTTTTTTATTTAGCGATGATATTTTTACTTATACTTGTTTGTTTACTGTTTTATAAGATGAAGTACGTGGGTTACTAGATTATAGTGTAATCTAAAGTTTTATAAATTTTACATGTAATAATAATAAAATAGGTAGTCAAAGATCGTGAAGACTGTTTTGTTCTAC
>NW_013877350.1:0-300 GCF_000517525.1 Limulus polyphemus
ATTAGCAGAATAAAATACTTACTAGTACATGGTTCATACAGGAAGTTGAAAACCTTAAAATTTCTTAAAATCCCAAGTTTTTGAAGAAAGTGATTGAAAGTGCTTGAACTTGTTTATGTGCTGAACAGATCTTTTTTAAAGAATGTCAGTAAAACTTTACTAAATACCTAATTCATTCAGTGTAAAGATGCTTAACATGATTCGTAATATCTTCTTCTAAAGACAAAAAAAATTAAAATTAAAGTTTTTACCTCTACAATATGTAGTTATGTTCCTCATATTAGTGTGCAAATGTTGTAA
>NW_013877351.1:0-300 GCF_000517525.1 Limulus polyphemus
AATAACTCTAGTTTTATATACTTAACTCTCCTATCAACCTGTAAACGCTGTTAATAAATCTAGTTTTATACACTGAACTTTCCTATCAACCTGTAAACGCTGTTAATAACTCTAGTTTCATACACTGAACTCTCCTATCAACCTGTAAACGCTGTTAATAACTCTAGTTTTATATACTTAACTCTCCTATCAACCTGTAAACGCTGTTAATAAATCTAGTTTTATACACTGAACTTTCCTATCAACCTGTAAACGCTGTTAATAACTCTAGTTTCACACATTGAACTCTCCTATCAACCT
>NW_013877352.1:0-296 GCF_000517525.1 Limulus polyphemus
TAATAATTGACCTCATGCACACATGCAATACTTGTATCATAAACACACCTACAGAACTTGTTATCTTAAACACACCTACAAACCTGTTATCCAAAACACAGCTACAATAACATAACATAACGTTTTGGGACAATATGGGACCGATTGGTCCATCTCGGCTGTTCCATCCTCTAAGCTGACTAAAACTATTAATATATAAATTTTAAAAAAGCTTAAATCCAGCCATTATCATTCATATACTTATCAAGCTTTCTCTTATACTCACTTAAATTTACTGTCTCCACTACATCTGAAGG
>NW_013877353.1:0-299 GCF_000517525.1 Limulus polyphemus
CAATGTATCTTATCGATTACTGTCCTTCTTAATGAGGTGTAACACTGGTCAATGGTTCTAACCAATTATTGTCCTTCTTAATGAGGTGTAACACTGGTCAAGTGGGTCTAACCAATTACTGTCCTTCTTAATGAGATGTAACACTGGTCAATGGGTCTAATCAATTACTGTCCTTCTTAATGAGGTGTAACACTGGCCAATGGGTCTAATCAATTACTGTCGTTCCTAATTAGGTGTAACACTGGCCAATGGGTCTTATCGATTACTGTCCTTCTTAATGAGGTGTAACACTGGTCAAT
>NW_013877354.1:0-300 GCF_000517525.1 Limulus polyphemus
CTTTTCGTTGATGCTTTTCCATCTTACAATCAAGTTGTTAATGCCCTGATTAAAGAAATAACTTGGCTTTGAAGTAAAAAACGTGTCAGTGTCCTCTTTAACACCTTTCACATTTGTGTACGTTTTTCCATGATTGGTGTTGCAACGAACGAAAAAGATGGTAATCTGATAGTGCTATATCTGGAGAATATGATGGGTGGGGGAGAACTTCCCAACCCAACTCCATAATCTTGTGTTGCGTCAAATGTGCCACATGTGGATGTGCATTGTCGTGGAGAAGAAGAGCACTTTTCCGATTGA
>NW_013877355.1:0-301 GCF_000517525.1 Limulus polyphemus
ACACGATTTAGCAATACTGTGTACTATCCATAAAAAGACACAAGATTTAACGATACTGTGTACTCTCAATAAGAAGACACAAGATTTAACGATACTCTGTACTGTCAATAAGAAGACACAAGATTTAACGATACTGTGTACTGTCAATAAGAAGACACAAGATTTAACAATACTGTGTACTCTCAATAAGAAGACAAACGATTTAGCAATACTGTTTACTATCTATGAAAAGAACCAAGATTTATCGATACTGTGTACTGTCAATAAGAAGACACAAGATTTAACGATACTGTGTACCTAC
>NW_013877356.1:0-349 GCF_000517525.1 Limulus polyphemus
GAATCCCAATAAGTGTGAATTGTTTACGGTATAGTAGACAATCACATACTATTTGTGGTAAAACTGTTATCTTTTCTTTCTCTTGTTTATTATTGCTGGTTCTCATTCAGCCCTACAACGAACCTTGTTGGGTTTTGGAAATAATCTATATAGATGATGAGCTATGATAGAGAATGGTTTTAGTAACAACATTGTCCAAGAAACACTCTTACCTCACCGTATTTCTTCGGTATTAGCCAATAATGAATAGGTTCAATCTAAGATGGATCTTTGTGCACTCCCTTTCCTCTAGCAGTATGTTCTCGCAAACTCGTTTACTGACAGCCTTTCTGCAGCCATCCAATGCCAA
>NW_013877357.1:0-299 GCF_000517525.1 Limulus polyphemus
AATATCCTGTACTTGGTTCATGTTACTAGTGCAGTGTGTACATAACACAGTAGTAATATCCTGTACTTGATCCATGTTACTAGTGCAGTGTGTACATGATAACACAGTTGTAATATCCTGTACTTGGTCCATGTGACTAGTTCAGTGTGTACACGATAACACAGTAGTAATATCCTGTACTTAGTTCATGTGACTAGTTCAGTGTGTATATGATAACACAGTAGTAATATCCTGTACTTGATCCATGTGACTAGTGCAGTGTGTATATGATAACACAGTAGTAATATTTTGTAGTTGTT
>NW_013877358.1:0-299 GCF_000517525.1 Limulus polyphemus
CCTGTATCTTCTTATTGACAGGACACAGTATTGTTAAATCTTGTGTCTTCTTATTGACAGTACACAGTATTGATAAATCCTGTATCTTCTTATTGACAGGACACAGTATTGGTAAATCTTGTCTCTTCTTATTGACAGGACACAGTATCTTTAAATATTGTGTCTTCTTATTAACAGTACACAGTATCGTTAAATCTTTTGGCTTGTTATTGATAGTACACAGTATCGTTAAATTTTGTGTCTTCTTATTGACAGTACACATTATTGATAAATCCTGTATCTTCTTATTGACAGGACAC
>NW_013877359.1:0-300 GCF_000517525.1 Limulus polyphemus
TCATGTATAGAACTATACACGGGCTTTTTTCTGTGTTAAAATACCTTCAACAGTAATCATGTATAGAACTATACACGGGCTTTTTTCTGTGTTAAAATACCTTTAACAGTAATCATTTATAGAACTATACACGAGCTTTTTTCTGTGTTAAAATACCTTCAACAGTAATCATTTATAGAACTATACACGAGCTTTTTTCTGTGTTAAAATACCTTTAACAGTAATCATATATAGAACTATACACGAGCTTTTTTCTGTGTTCAAATACCTTTAACAGTAATCAGATATACAACTATACAC
>NW_013877360.1:0-823 GCF_000517525.1 Limulus polyphemus
ATAACACACAACAGGTATGGAATGCATTCTGTAACACACAACAGATATGGAATGTACTCTATAACACACAACAGGTATGGAATGTACTCTGTAACACACAACAGGTATGGAATGTACTCTGTAACACACAACAGGTATGGAATGTACTCTAGGTATGGAATGTACTCTGTAACACACAACAGGTATGGAATGTACTCTGTAACATACAACAGGTGTGGAATGTACTCTGTAACATACAACAGGTGTGGAATGTACTCTGTAATACACAACAGGTATGGAATGTACTCTGTAACACACAACAGGTATGGAATGCATTCTGTAACACACAACAGATATGGAATGTACTCTATAACACACAACAGGTATGGAATGTACTCTGTAACACACAACAGGTATGGAATGTACTCTGTAACACACAACAGATATGGAATGTACTCTGTAACACACAACAGGTATGGAATGTACTCTATAACACACAACAGGTATGGAATGTACTCTATAACACACAACAGGTATGGAATGCATTCTGTAACACACAACAGATATGGAATGTACTCTATAACACACAACAGGTATGGAATGTACTCTGTAACACACAACAGGTATGGAATGTACTCTGTAACACACAACAGGTATGGAATGTACTCTATAACACACAACAGGTATGGAATGTACTCTGTAACACACAACAGGTATGGAATGTACTCTGTAACATACAACAGGTGTGGAATGTACTCTGTAACATACAACAGGTGTGGAATGTACTCTGTAATACACAACAGGTATGGAATGTACTCTGTAACACACAACAGGTATGGAATGC
>NW_013877361.1:0-299 GCF_000517525.1 Limulus polyphemus
AAAACTAGTTTATTCTTTCTCAACTCAACTTTGCAATACACTTAATTTCCACAGTCACTTTAACTTAAACACACGCTATAATTCACAACGATTCAGGCACTTTACTTCCGGTCACTACCGCGCTTGACTCAATTGTCCGTCTCTGTCTGTCTGCAATTCTATTCATGCCGTCACTTTATTTGCCGGCTTATATACTCTAAAAGCGTACATCCAGATTACCCTCGTCTCTTCGTGAATCTTCTAGATACTCATCACGTGTTACTAGCGTCACGTGACCTCCGCTGTCGTAACACTGCCCA
>NW_013877362.1:0-298 GCF_000517525.1 Limulus polyphemus
CCATACTTCAATAAATCCAATCACAGTTTCAACACAATTACCCCATACTTCAATAAATCCAATCACAGTTTCAACACAATTACCCCATACTTCAACAAATCCAATCACAGCTTCAACACAATTACCCCGTAAATTTTTCACGTACTTCAATAAATCCAATCACAGTTTCAACACAATTACTCCGTACTTCAATAAATCCAATCATAGTTTCAACACAATTACCCCATACTTCAATAAATCCAATCACAGTTTCAACACAATTACCCCATACTTCAATAACTCCATTCACAGTTTCAAC
>NW_013877363.1:0-594 GCF_000517525.1 Limulus polyphemus
GTTTGCCACAGGTTGGATCTATATGTTACATCATATTGAGTAGTTTGCCACAGGTTGGATCTATATGTTACATCATATTGAGTAGTTTGCCACAGGTTGGATCAATATGTTACATCATATTGAGTATTTGCCACAGGTTAGATCAATATGTTACATCATATTGAGTAGTTTACCCCAGGTTGGATCTATATGTTACATAATATTGAGTAGTTTGCCACAGGTTGGATCAATATGTTACATCATATTGAGTAGTTTACCACAGGTTGGATCAATATGTTACATCATATTGAGTAGTTTGCCACAGATTGGATCTATATGTTACATCATATTGAGTAGTTTGCCACAGGTTGGATCTATATGTTACATCATATTGAGTAGTTTGCCACAGGTTGGATCAATATGTTACATCATATTGAGTAGTTTTCCACAGGTTGGATCTATATGTTACATCATATTGAGTAGTTTGCCCCAGGTTGGATCTATATGTTACATAATATTGAGTAGTTTGCCACAGATTGGATCAATATGTTACATCATATTGAGTAGTTTGCCCCAGATTGGATCTATATGTTACATCATTTTGAGTAGTTTGCC
>NW_013877364.1:0-324 GCF_000517525.1 Limulus polyphemus
TTATTCATAACATCTTGTATATTTATTACATAGTCGTCCATCACACCCATCTATATTTCTACATAGTCGTCCATAATACCCTCAATATTTCTACATAGTTGTCCATAACACCCTGTGTAATTATTACATAGTTGTCCTTAACACCCTCTATATTTCTACATAGTTGTCCATAACATCCTATATATTTATTCCACAGTTGTCCATAACACCCTCTATATTTCTACATAGTTGTCCATAACACCCTCTTTATTTCTACATAGTTTTCTATAACATTCTGTGTAGTTATTAGTTGTCCATAACGAGGATTGTATTTATTACATAGTT
>NW_013877365.1:0-320 GCF_000517525.1 Limulus polyphemus
GTACTATGGATGTTTCTTCTCTCTACCCAAACATTCCCCACGACGAAGGCCTAAAAGCCTTAGAATATTTTCTACTAAAACTAGACAAACTCAAAACATTTTTATGTAATGGACGTGATATTGTGGAGGTGTGTACAGTAACTTCAGGTGCTGCTATTGAAGTCTGCATCTACTTTAGTATCACTGACAGTCGCTTCTCTGGAGGTTTTTCTGCTTGTTCCAGTACATAATTTTTTAGAACGACCTTCACAACCGATTTTACAGTACTTAATGGCAAATTGAGAACCTTTGAAATTTATTACCAGTTGTAGATGTATATA
>NW_013877366.1:0-300 GCF_000517525.1 Limulus polyphemus
AATTTTAAACTGATAGATTAGAGGGAAGGTAGCTAGTCGTCAATACCCACCACCAACTTATGTTGATTGAATAGTGGAATTTGACTATCACTCTTTTAATGTACTCACAACTCCAAGGCCCGGCATGGCCAGGTGGTTAAGGCACTCGACTCGCAATCTGAGGGTCGCGGGTTCGAATCCCCGTCACACCAAACATGCTCGCCCTTTCAGCCATGGGGGCGTTATAATGTGACGGTCAAGCCCACTATTCGTTGGTAAAAGAGTAGCCCAAGAGTTGCCGGTGGGTGGTGATGACTAGCT
>NW_013877367.1:0-429 GCF_000517525.1 Limulus polyphemus
ACAAGAACTACAAGCAGTTCACTACAAGAAGTACATCAGTTCACAACAAGAACTACAAGCAGATCACTACAAGAACTACATTCAGATCACTACAAGAACTACAAGCAAATGACTAAAAGATCTACAAGCAGTTCACTACAATAACTACAATCAGTTCACTACATAAACTACTAGCAGTTCACTACTAGAACTAAAAGCAGTTCACTATAAGAACTAAAAGCAGTTCATTATTAGAACTACAAGAAGTTCACTACAAGAACTACAAGCAGTTCACTACAAGAAGTACATCAGTTCACAACAAGAACTACAAGCAGATCACTACAAGAACTACATTCAGATCACTACAAGAACTACAAGCAAATGACTAAAAGATCTACAATCAGTTCACTACAAGAAATACAAGCAGTTCATTACAACAAATAGAACCAG
>NW_013877368.1:0-300 GCF_000517525.1 Limulus polyphemus
CTCATTAACTTTTGAAATGGTCTACCATTTACTGGCATGGATCAAGGTTGTCAATCAATGGACCAAACAGTGGGTTCGTTTGCATCATGTAATTACACAACCAACTAATAAAACTTTAAACAATGAAAGAATCATTACTTGAATTATTCAACTATAAGAAATAATGTCATAAAATACCATAACAAAACTACAAAATATTGTATATATTAAGTGAATAACACACAACATACATATATGGAAGTTTCACCCATGGTTATAGTTCTAATAACATTAACAGTCTATTGTAGAAGTAATAAGTAT
>NW_013877369.1:0-300 GCF_000517525.1 Limulus polyphemus
GACGTATACACATGCGACACTTGTGATACACACAAGTCAGCATGAGTATACTCATGCGACACTTGTGATACACATAAGTCAGCATGACGTATACTAATGTAACACTTGTGATACACACAAGTCAGCGTGACGTATACTCATGCGACACTTGTGATACACACAAGTCAGCGTGACGTATACTAATGTAACACTTGTGATACACACAAGTCAGCGTGACGTATACTAATGTAACACTTGTGATACATACAAGTCAGCGTGACGTATACTCGTGTAACACTTGTGATACATACAAGTCAGCGT
>NW_013877370.1:0-300 GCF_000517525.1 Limulus polyphemus
ACACAGTATTGTTAAATTTTGTCTTGTTATTGATAATACACAGTATCGTTAAATCTTGTGTCTTTTTATTGACAGTACACAGTATCGTTAAATCTTTTCTTCTTTTTGATAGTACATAGTACTGTTAAATCTTGTGTCTTCTTTTTGAGATTAAACGGTATTGATAAATCTTGTGTCTGCTTATTGACAGTACACAGTATTGGTAAATCTTGTCTTCTTATTGATAGTACACATTATTGTTAAATCTTGTGTCTTCTTATTGACAGTACATAGTATTGTTAAATTTTGTGTCTTCTCATA
>NW_013877371.1:0-300 GCF_000517525.1 Limulus polyphemus
CTGGGGCCCGACATGGCCAGGTGGTTAGGAAATCTATAACAAACAAACAAACTTTATCTGGGGCCCGGCATGGCCAGGTGGTTAGGAAATCCATAACAAACAAACAAACTTTATCTGGGGCCCGGCATGGCCAGGTGGTTAGGAAATCCATAACAAACAAACAAACTTTATCTGGGGCCCGACATGGCCAGGTGGTTAGGAAATCCATAACAAACAAACAAACTTTACCTGGGGCCCGGCATGGTCACGTGGTTAGGAAATCCATAACAAACAAACAAACTTTATCTGGGGCCCGGCATG
>NW_013877372.1:0-300 GCF_000517525.1 Limulus polyphemus
TGTTAAACAAACATATTCGTTAAGTGTTTGTTTTTTCGCATGTTGATTCCATGATTGTTCACAAACGACATCTAACATTTTTGTTTATTAAAATATGATTATCGCCTAGAAGTCTCTCAACAAGGCATCTGTAACAACTAGAAGTCTCTCAACAAGGAATCTGTAAAACTATAAGTCTCTCAACAAGGCATCTGTAACAACTATAAGTCTCTCAACAAGGCATCTGTAACAACTATAAGTCTCTCAACAAGGAATCTAGAACAACTAGAAGACTCGTAACAAGGAATCTAGAACAACTAG
>NW_013877373.1:0-299 GCF_000517525.1 Limulus polyphemus
CATTGAGCGCTAGATAATAAATCTTGTACTGTTCATACTAGTGAGTTTGCTTACCTCGTAAGGATGAGACATAGCAGCGTAGCTGTCTGATCATCGGGCGCTAGATAATAAATCTTGTACTGTTCATACTAGTAAGCTTGCTTACCTCGTAAGGATGAGACACAGTAGCGTAGCTGTCAAGATCATCAGGCGTTGAGATATGGCAGACTGTGACTTCTGCATCGCTCTGTGAAAGTCATTCTAAAAACAAATACATAGACATACAGTCAAAATCGCAATAAGTTTTACTATTGCTAATA
>NW_013877374.1:0-300 GCF_000517525.1 Limulus polyphemus
TGTTAAACTTATATTAAAGTTTTTCTTCATTACCCATTTAAGCCGTCTCCAGCCATTATTAGTCTCAAAGTGGGTTCCTCGTCATCGAATTTGGTGATTAAATGTTTGATACAGTATAAACTTTGGTTCAAAATGCTATCCAGTTAAAATGCCTTTAAAAAATTAAAAAAAACAGGAACGAAACTGTATTATTGTTATTTTTTGAGTAAAAGTAAGGACTTTGTTAAATAAGTTTAATATTGTTACATCTCTGGTCGTTTGTTAATTTCCCGGTATAAATTCTTCCCGAGAAACTTCAGC
>NW_013877375.1:0-484 GCF_000517525.1 Limulus polyphemus
AGACTAGAATTAAGGCTTTATATTACTTCTAAGCTTGTGGAACTTTCGTACGTAAATCATTGTTTGTCGTAGCTGTTTGTAATAACTGTTATTGTAAATTGTAGTATTGTTTGTATATTAAAACATATTTGTATAAAACAAAGAAAACTGTGTATCAATCTTGTTGGCAAATATCATGAATTGGATATATATCGGCATTTATTTAACCCCTAAATCTTGTGACGGATGTATTATTATATATTTATTTTAATATCAATGTTTGTTTAGATTAAGTTTATATTTAGAAATATGCATAGCTTACAGTGTTAAATATGTACTGCGAAACTCCCGCCTATTCTCTAAAGTTGTAGAAAATTCTCGAGTGTAAGAATCAACGATATGCGTGTGTACATAAACTCTAGTGTAGCGTGTTAGTATTGTCACATGATCTGAATTTTCAAAAATTTTCTACACACTTATAAATATAACGAACGCGACGCGCTAA
>NW_013877376.1:0-298 GCF_000517525.1 Limulus polyphemus
TAAAATTATACACACTATATTGTTTGTCTTACTTGATAAGACGACACCTTTAATCAGACCATGGGGGTATAAAATTATACACACTATATTATTTGTCTTACTTGATAAGACGACACCTTTAATCAGACCATGGAAGTATAAAGTTATACACGCTATATTATTTGTCTTACTTGATAAGACGACACCTTTAGTCAGACCATGGAAGTATAAAATCATACACGCTATATTATTTGTCTTATTTGATAAGACGACACCTTTAATCAGACCATGGAAGTATAAAATTATACACGCTATATTA
>NW_013877377.1:0-344 GCF_000517525.1 Limulus polyphemus
AGGATAAAGTAAACATTTACTGTGTGACATTGTTGTGTTATACTGTCGGCTTCTTGTACCACATTCAACTTCACAGAGTGTCCACCAGGATAAAGTAAACATTTACTGTGTGACATTGTTGTGTTGTACTGTCTGCTTGTTGTACCACATTCAACTTCACAGAGTGTCCACCAAGATAAAGTAAACATTTACTGTGTGACATTGTTGTGTTATACTGTCTGCTTGTTGTACCACATTCAACTTCACAGTGTCCACCAGGATAAAGTAAACATTTACTGTGTGACATTGTTGTGTTATAACCGTCGGCTTGTTGTACCACATTCAACTTCACAGAGTGTCCACCC
>NW_013877378.1:0-529 GCF_000517525.1 Limulus polyphemus
ACAATTTATAACCACCATACTCATCTTTAGCCTTACTTGGTACAAATACTCCATGAACACCTAGGTGTAACTCTAGTTACAGTATTTTTAACCATAATACTCATCTTTAGCCTTACTTGGTACAAATACTCCATGAACGTTGTGCCAAGTTACTTCACACCTAGGTGTTCATTAGTTGTACCAAGTAAGACTAAAGATGAATATTGTGGTTATAAATCCGGTAACTAGAGTTACACCTAGGTATTCGTGGCGTAGTTGTACCAAGTTAGGCTAAAGATGAATATGGTTGTTATAAATTCGGTAACTACAGTTACACCTAGTTATTCGTGGAGTTGTTGTACCAAATAACGCTACAGATGATTATAGGGGTTATAAATTCGGTAACTAGAGTTACATCTAGGTATTCGTGGAGTTGTTATACCATATAACGTTAAAAAGAGTATGGTGGTTATATATTCGGTAACTAGACATGAATATGGTGGTTATAAATTCGGTAACTAGAGTAACACCTATGTGTTCATGGAGAATC
>NW_013877379.1:0-300 GCF_000517525.1 Limulus polyphemus
GCACAATGGGACCAGTTGAAGCTTGAAGATTGTATTCTTCTCTGGAGATAGGAAACTGCAGATGGGAAAGTGACGACCTGGCAAACAGTTATACCGACAAAGTTACTGGAAGTTGTGCTGCGTCAATCCCATGATAGTTTAACAGGAGGACATCTCGGAGTTAAGAAGACGTTGAGTCACCTACGACAGAGATTTTACTGGATAGGTATGAGGCAAGATGTGGAAGAATGGTGCAGGACCTGCAGTACGTGTTGTGCTAAAAGGGTACCCAAGCATAAGAGACGTGCTCCAATGAAGTTA
>NW_013877380.1:0-299 GCF_000517525.1 Limulus polyphemus
CATGGTCAGTATTGGTTACAGCTGAAAGTATAGTTGATAGTGAATTATGGTTAGCATTGGTTACAGCTGAAAGTATAGTTGATAGTGAATTATGGTTAGCATTGGTTACAGCTGAAAGTATAGTTGATAGTGAATTATGGTCAGTATTGGTTACAGCTGAAAGTATAGTTGATAGTGAATTATGGTCACTATTGGTTACAGCTGAAAATATAGTTGATAGTGAATTATGGTCAGTATTGGTTACAGCTGAAAGTATAGTTGATAGTGAATCATGGTCACTATTGGTTACAGCTGAAAAT
>NW_013877381.1:0-300 GCF_000517525.1 Limulus polyphemus
CCTTCGTACTGGATCACTCCTATTACTGACATTCATATCTGGGATGTGACTTCTAACAGGACTGAAGATGTCTGCATTAGGGTTTAGCTGCGGGGTCTGGAAGGGGCTTGCCATTGTCTTGGGCTGATTAAGTTGATGGTTAATGTATCCTCCTTGTGTAAAAGACAATAAATCGTCCTTTAATGTATCTAATTCGCTTTTAAATTTACTAATGTTTTCCATTTGTACTTCTTGCCACTGTTGTTGACTTTCCTGTAGTTGCTGCTGACTTTCCTGCAACTGTTGGATACTTTCTTCCTG
>NW_013877382.1:0-300 GCF_000517525.1 Limulus polyphemus
TTACAGAGCTATTGAATAGAAAATCAGACGCCTCCTACCACACCCACCTGTCACATCCTCTCTTTCACAATTCGTTGATAGTTCTCTCTTACGTTTAATTATATATTACCTATAACCAATAGAAAGTCAAGGTTTTCATCTATCGAATAACATATTGTATAACGTTGTGTTTTGAAGAGATAATTGTCCATTTCATTCACAGTACAAGATTCGTTCCCACGGGAAAGTTAACGACTAGCTTGAATGAATTTGTAATGGCTATTGTTGCATAGTTAGAAAGCGAGGAAAATTTGAGAGGTA
>NW_013877383.1:0-300 GCF_000517525.1 Limulus polyphemus
CGTGACAGAATAATGTGTGTGTAGATAGTGAGTAATTAAACTGCAGTCACAGGGTATTGTTGAAGTTAACGTTCGTTGATATATCGTTTGTTTTAGCGCGATTGTTGAAAACAAGTGTATCGCAAAGTTATATTCGGAAAGAATAAACCAGTTTTATTAAGTAAGGACTTGTGTCGCTAAAGTTTCGTCGGAACGAAGTTACGGGAAGTTAATTAACAAACGGAGACGTAACAATATGTTACATCAATCTCGTATTTTCTTTTTGTTGAACATACACTTACTTGTTCGTTGTACTCTAGG
>NW_013877384.1:0-300 GCF_000517525.1 Limulus polyphemus
GTAAAATTATCATAACAGGTGACGTTGTATTTTAAATGGCGTGTCTTTGATTGTAAAATTATTATACCAGGTGACGTTGTGTTTTAAGTGGCGTTTCTTGTTTTATAATATTATTATGACATGTGACGTTGTGTTCCAAGTCTTTGTTTATAAAATCATTATAACCACTGACGTTGTGTTCCAAGTCTTTGTTTATAAAATCATTATAACAGGTGACGTTGTATTCCACATTGTTGTTTATAAAATTATTATACCAGATGAGGTTGTGGTCCAAGTTTTTCTTTGTGAAATTATTATACC
>NW_013877385.1:0-298 GCF_000517525.1 Limulus polyphemus
TAGAATTCTCTCCAGATGTTGCTTGAATCGCTTGATTGAAAGTCTTTCTCAGATAGTATGCTTTAAAGGTCGCGATAACGCCCTGGTCCATTGGTTGCAATAAATAGGTAGTGTTTGCGGGCAAAAATGTCACTTGGATATTTTTGCACATTGAATCGAGACCAAAAGGATGACCAGGGGCATTATCTAAAATAAGCAAAGCTTTAAAATATAAAATTCTTCTTCGACAAAAGTCTTCAACCGTTGAACAAAAAATACTTGACGAACCACTCTTCAAACAAAGCTTTAGTTACCCATG
>NW_013877386.1:0-478 GCF_000517525.1 Limulus polyphemus
ACTGACAGTTATTCTTAGGTTTATTTTTGTCTACGTCTCTCGTGGCTTAAGACACTAAAACCCTAATAAATTACGTTGTAGTGAATATGATTTATTTCGTAGTGTAGAGAGTGAATGAAAGTTGTTCTTAGGTTTATTTGTTCTACGTCTCCCGTGGCTTAAGACACTGAAAACCATAATAAATTACGTTGTAGTGAATAAGATTTATTTCGTAGTGTAGAGCGTGAATGAAAGTTGTTCTTAGGTTTATTTGTTCTACGTCTCCTGTGGCTTAAGACACTAAAAGCCATAATAAATTACCAGTCACGCTGTACACTATGAAATAATTCATATTCACTACAACGTAATTTCTTAGGGTTTTAGTGTCATAAGCCACGAGAGACGTAGAACAACAAAACCTAAGAACATCTTTCAAAAGATGTTCCTCGGTTTTGTTGCTCTACGTCTCCCGTGGCTTAAGAACACTAAAACCCTAATG
>NW_013877387.1:0-297 GCF_000517525.1 Limulus polyphemus
CACTACATGTACTGCATGTCCTGCACCATTCTTCCACATCTCGCCTCATACCTATCCAGTAAAATCTGTCGTAGATGACTCAATGTCTTCCTAATTCCGAGATGTCCTCCTGTTAAATTATCATGGGATCGACGCAGCACAACTTCCCGTAACTTCCTCGGTATAACTGTTTGCCAAGTCGTCACTTTCCCATCTGTAGTTTCCCATCTCCGGACAAGAATACAATTTTCAAGCTTCAACTGGTCCCATTGTGCCCAATAGTGCTTTGTCACGGGGCTTAGACTAGACACCTTCTCC
>NW_013877388.1:0-300 GCF_000517525.1 Limulus polyphemus
CCACTGTCGAAGAAGAAACACTACCCGGTTTTGAGAAGGGAAACAGTGAAGCCCTTAATGAAGTTACTACCACTGATGTGGCTGTTATCGACGATAGAACATTTCCTGATGAAGCAGATGAACTCCATATGAAGCAGAAGCCAACGAGACGGAGACCAGTACGGAAGAAGCTACGTCCCATAAAATTAAGAGACTTTGTTGAATTGTAATTTTGTGATTGTAATTCTGTACATTTAATTAAGTTATTGTTAATTGTTATTGGTTTATTGTAAGTGGCAATTGTTCGGGACGAACAATACT
>NW_013877389.1:0-715 GCF_000517525.1 Limulus polyphemus
CCGCGTGTTTAACCAAAAGAACCTTCTGCTTATTCTACTATAGGTCTTAGCGAAAGCTAAGTGTGCTGCAAAAGGTGTGTCATGGTAGGTTTTCATGACTTTTGTTCTTAGTTTAGCTGGACAAATAGTAGTTAAAAGTTAAGAACGGTAGGACTTTTAACACAAGGATACGAAACGGAATACACGATAGATTTAGATATTCTATGTAGCTTATTTTGGGATTAATTTGGGATATAGATCATATAACTAGTGAACAAAAGAAAGTGAAAATGAATCAGAAGTGTTCGGATTGTACTTCTTTTATCTGATTGATCGTTTGTTTTTCGTCAGTTTTGTTACTTTCTACTCTAATTCTACTCAGAGCATCTACGTTAGAATGTTTTTTACCTGGTCTATAGTTTTGTTACTTTCTACTCTAATTCTACTCAGAGCATCTACGTTAGAATGTTTTTTACCTGGTCTATGTATTATTTCAAAGTCGTAATCCTGCAATAATAAAGACCATCTAGCTAATTTAGAAGAAGGGTATTTTAATGTCATTAACCATTTTAAAGGCGCGTGATCTGTAATAATGGTAAACTTGCGGCCATATAAATAACAACGAAAAGTTTTAATTCCATGTACTACAGCCAAGCAATCTTGTTCTGTAACTGAGTAGTTTATTTCGGCTTTTCCCAACTGTCTACTTTGATAAGCTACAGGGTGTTCTTTACCA
>NW_013877390.1:0-295 GCF_000517525.1 Limulus polyphemus
TCTAGAGAAGAATACAATCTTTAAGCTTCAACTGGTCCCATTGTGCCCAAGTAGTTCTTTGTCACAGGGCTTAAGCTAGACACCTTCTCCCAAGCAGGTGCAAAACACTTACTTGTAGGAAATCGATTATTGGCTTCAAATCGTGGTCTTTCTCCTGTTCTGCTTTAATATCTATACTGGATTCCGCTTCACCATAATCACCTCCTTCAGTCACGTTGATTCAGCTTGATGGCACCTGGTTAGTCCAACCTCTCTTTTAACACTTACCGGAATTTGGCCTTTGTTGTTCCCAAAC
>NW_013877391.1:0-580 GCF_000517525.1 Limulus polyphemus
AAGAAGAGTTATTAAGTAACCCGTTAGTGAAACAAGACGATATCTTAAGAAGAGTTATTTAGTAACCCGTTAGTGCAAGACGACGATATCTTAAGAAGAGTTATTAAGTAACCCGTTAGTGCAACACGATGATATTTTAAGAAGAGTTATTAAGTAACCCGTTAGTGCAACACGATGATATTTTAAGAAGAGTTATTAAGCTACCAGCGAGTCAAGTATTTCAGCCGTTCAAAATAAATTGATCGTGATCTCCTCGATACTGGTCAAGGAAATAAACAGTGATGGTACTTATAACACGTTAACTGACACCTGTATAATACTTATAACACTTTAACTGACACCTGTATAATACTTATACCACTTTACTTGACACCTCTATAATACTTATAACACGTTAACTGACACGTGTATAATACTTATACCACTTTAACTGACACCTGTATAATACTTATAACACTTTAACTGACACCTGTATAATACTTGTAACACGTTAAGTGACACCTGTATAATACTTATACTACTTTAACTGACACCTGTATAATACTTATACCACTTTAACTGACACCTGTATAATGCTTAT
>NW_013877392.1:0-296 GCF_000517525.1 Limulus polyphemus
CCTTCTTTACTAGAAGTCATTTTTACTTTTAAAAACCCAATAGTCTCCTTCTTTACTAGAAGTCATTTTTACTTTTAAAAACCCAATAATCTCCTTCTTTACCTCAGAATAGCAACAAAAATAGATCATCTTGTTCGATTGAAGGAAACAATTATATGAGATTTCAACAATATAACAGTCATTGTTGGTACATTTCTTTCTGTACTTTATAATGTTATTAAATAATTATTTCGTAGCTTGGATTCTTGTTGTTTCCTGAAAAGTTGTCAATAACATCTTTAAAAGTAATACACGCT
>NW_013877393.1:0-298 GCF_000517525.1 Limulus polyphemus
TTGTTTCTTTTTCTTTTTACTTCAATAACTGCTGTAAACTCTCTTCTTGTTTCTTTTTTCCTCCAACAACTGATGTAATCCCTCTTCCTGTTTCCTTTTTCCTCCAACAACTGATGTAATCCCTCTTCCTGTTTCTTTTGCTGTTCTTGTATTGCTTCCATCAAATCTACTAAACTGTAGTTTGATTTGCTACTTCTCGCTTCCATCTTCTTTTTTTTTCTCTCTCTCTTTTTCGGTCCCACTCTCTGACACCAATTTGTTACGTATCTGCTTGTTTGTTAATTTTCCGTAGAAATTT
>NW_013877394.1:0-671 GCF_000517525.1 Limulus polyphemus
AGTGGCAAATGGAAAAAGAAAAGAAACAGGAAGAAAGTGTCCAACAGTTGAGAGAAAGCCAGCATACACAAATGGAAAAGATTAGTAAACTTTAAAGTGAATTAAATAAAGGACGATTTACTGTCTTTTACACAGGGAGGATATATTAGCCATGAACCTAATCACTTGAAAGATTCTTTACCATATGTTTAAGTCTACCTTCCATTCATCTTGACAGATTCTTTATTATATATTTATGTCTACCTTCCATTCATTTGGCAGATTCTTTACCATTTATTTACATCCATATTTTATTTATCTAGACACATTCTTTACCTTATGTTTAAATCCACCTTCCATTCATCTTGACATATTCTTTCCTATATGTTTAAGTCTACCTTCCATTTATCTTGACAGATTCTTTACCATTTATTTAAATTCACCTTCTACTCATCTTGAAAGTTTCTTTACCATATGTTTCAATCCACCTTTCATTTATCTTGACGGAGTCTTTACGATATGTTTAAGTCTACCTTCCATTTATCTTGACAGCATCTTTACCAAATGATTAAGTCTACCTTCCATTCATCTTAAGACACATTCTTTACCATATGTTTCAATCCACCTTTCATTCATCTTGGCGGAGTCTTTACGATATGTTTAAGTCTACCTTCCATTCATCTTGACGGAGT
>NW_013877395.1:0-300 GCF_000517525.1 Limulus polyphemus
GGGAAGATGCCTGATATAACACTACCTAAGACACTACATGACTGAGATTACACAAGCTACAGGGAAGATGTCTGGTATAACACTACCTAAGACACTACATGACTGAGATTACACAAGCTACAGGGGAGATGTCTGATATAACACTACATGACTGAGATTACACAAGCTATAGGGGAGATGTCTGGTATAACACTACCTAAGACACTACATGACTGAGATTACACAAGCTACAGGGGGAGTTGTCTGGTATAACACTACCTAAGACACTACATGACTGAGATTACACAAGCTACAGGGGGA
>NW_013877396.1:0-299 GCF_000517525.1 Limulus polyphemus
GTTTTCAAGTTTGAACGTACTTGATGATGAATATCATTCATGCTTTGAGATAACACTTTCACGAAATCTGACACATTTACAGGCAACTCTTCGTAAGGTGGGCATCCTGTTATCAGGTTCACTGGCAACCGAAGTTCCCGACCAATCATCAGCTTTGCTGGAGTGTATCCAGTGGCATCATGCTCTGCTGTTCTATAGGCTATCAACAGTGGAGGGAGTAAGATATCCAAGTCATCTTGGCGGCTATTACAAAACTTTGCCAATTTCTGTCCCAGTGTCCAATTGTACTTTTCTATCAT
>NW_013877397.1:0-298 GCF_000517525.1 Limulus polyphemus
CAAACGTTTATTTATAATCACTATATATATATATATATAAATGCTTGATACAAAATGATAAAAACCCTATAACCCGAGCGCTTTCAAAAGGTGGACCTTTCTTCTTCAGGGGCGAACAGTGTTGGGCATTCTTAATGGGTGTTGTGAACATTATGTCTGATGCTAGTGTTTGGGTATAGTGCTCAGGAAGCCCTGGCATTGCTGCAGTGTCCGTGTTTGGCATTGTAGTGCGTCCCCTCGTAGGACTTCGTGGTGGGTGGGGTCAGTGGGCACTGAATCTTTCTCCTTATATTATGGA
>NW_013877398.1:0-299 GCF_000517525.1 Limulus polyphemus
TCGATCATGGAAACACAAATGATCGAGTAATTTCGTTTACCATATTATCGGGAACGAGAACGTCAAGTTATTCGTTTTCTATATTCGCCCTAAGCTAACGAAAGGTTATCTGCTCTTTGGGCCCCGGCATGGCCAGGTGGTTAGGGGGCGCTCGACTCGCAGTCTGCGGGTCGCGGGTTCGAATCCCCGTCACACCAAACATGCTCGCCCCTTTCAGCCGTGGGGGCGTTATAATGTGACGGTCAATCCCACTATTCGTTGGTAAAATAGTAGCCCAAGAGTTGGCGGTGGGTGGTGAT
>NW_013877399.1:0-279 GCF_000517525.1 Limulus polyphemus
ATATTAACAACATCAAGTGACAGTAACAGTGATGGTGGACAGTTTTATATTATCTTCTTTAATATGTTGATATTAACAACGTCAAATGACAGTTACTGTGATGGTGGACAGTTTTATATTATCTTTTTTAATATGTTGATATTAACAAAATCAAATGACAGTAACAGTGATGGTGGACAGTTTTACATTATCTTTTTTAATATGTTAATATTAACAACATCAAGTGACAGTTACAGTGATGGTGGACAGTTTTATATTATCTTAATGAATATGTTGATA
>NW_013877400.1:0-556 GCF_000517525.1 Limulus polyphemus
CGAAATTCCAAAACAAACAAACAAACAAACTAGAAGGAGGTGGCGTGATACTAGTCACGTGACCTCGCTGACGCAACATTATTTTTTATATTTGTGAGCCGGACGACGCCTAGTGTTTAGTATACCCGGATAGTATAAAAGTGATGATAAAATTGTCAATGTTCGATCAGAGAAGAACAGAACAAGAGTTGGCGGTGAGTGCTGTTGAGCATTTCCTTTCCCTCTAAGGGATAGCTATGCGTAGATTTGCGCGAAATTCTGAAACAAACAACGTTCCACTGTCAAGTCTTAACATTGTTCGTAACGTTATTTAAGTTTTTATTTTAAATAAAAATCTAAATAACGTTACGAACAATGTTAAGACTTGACAGTGGAACGTTATAAATAAATTAACTGAATTAATTTATTTATAATGTTTCACTGTTAAGCCTTAACGTTGTTCGTAACGTTATTTAGATTTTTATTTGAATTAATTTATTTATAACGTTTCACTGTTAAGCCTTAACGTTGTTCGTAACGTTATTTAGATTTTTATTTGAATTAATTTATTTATAAC
>NW_013877401.1:0-468 GCF_000517525.1 Limulus polyphemus
GTTTTAGTGTCATTAGCCACGAGAGACGTAGAACAACAAAACCTAAGAGCATCTTTCAGTAACGCTATACATTATGAAATAATTCATATTCACTACAACGTAATTTATTGGGGTTTTTGGTGTCTTAAGCCACGAAAGACGTAGAGGTATAAAACCTAGGAATCTTTCAGTCACGCTCTACATTATGAAATAATTCATATTCATTATAACGTAATTTATTATGGTAATTAGTGTTTTAAGCCACTAGAGACGTAGAACAAATAAACCTAAGAATAACTTTCAGTCACGCTCTACACTATCAAAATAATTCATATTCACTACAAAGTAATTTATTAGTTTTATTCACGAGAGACGTAGAGTAAGAAACCTAGGAACATCTTTCAGTCACGCTGTACACTATGAAATAATTCATATTCACATCAACGTAATTTCTTAGGATTTTAGTGTCATTAGCCACGAGAGACGTAG
>NW_013877402.1:0-300 GCF_000517525.1 Limulus polyphemus
CATGAATTGTCTAGTTAATATAGAGGAGGAATCTCGTCCAGCAGGAATTGTCTAGTAAATACAGAGGACGAAACTCGTCCAGCATGAATTGTCTAGTAAATATAGAGAACGAAACTCGTCGAGCAGGAATTGTCTAGTAAATACAGAGGACGAAACTCGTCCAGCATGAATTGTCTAGTAAATATAGAGAACGAAACTCGTCCAGCAGGAATTGTCTAGTAAATACAGAGGACGAAACTCGCCCAGCATGAATTATCTAGTAAATATGGAGGACGAATCTCGTCGAGCAGGAATTGTCTA
>NW_013877403.1:0-1008 GCF_000517525.1 Limulus polyphemus
ACGCACTCAATTGTGGATATTTTTATATATTCGCTTCACTTCTTCATTATACTTTGTCTCTTCTCATAGCCGTTTTCTTCTCACTGGAAACTGTTGCCCAAAATGTTGTCACATTCGTCAATAAACTTATCTTAATTTGTCGAGTGTTTCATCTTGTTTGTTTTCTTATGAATTTTGTAATTTCTCCACCTATATAATTATTGTTTTGCCTTCTCATTTCGGTTCCAAAATAGTTCGTGTTTCGTGCGCTAATTGCCACTCTCTTCGAAAACATGGGTTTTTCTTATTCTTCAATATTCACACTGAGTTCCATAACAGGTTACAAAGAATAATAAAAACCGATGTTTTCGAAGACCGTGGCAGTTAGCGCACAAAACACGGACTATTTTGGAACAAGTATTAGGTCATTAAGAAATTAATATCGTTTTGTTTAGATGACAAAACCCGAACAACATGTATATCAAAACCAAACGTTTATTAAATGAAATATTCTCCATAGTTATCGGTGATGCTTTTCAATCTTACAATCAAGTTGTTAATGTCCTGATTAAAGAAATCACTTGGCTTTGAAGCAAAAACCGTGTCGATTTCCTCTTTAACACCTTTCACATTTGCATAAGTTTTTTCTTCTCCATGATAATGCACATCTATATGTGGCATGTTTGACACAACACAAGATTATGGAGTTGGGTTGGGAAGTTCTCCCCCACCCATCATATTCTCCAGATGTGGCACTATCAGGTTACCATCTTTTTTCATTTGCTGCAACACAATCTTAATGGGCCCTTCACTCCTCAATCTGAAAGGTGTTCCTTGATTTAAACGTTCCAGTTGCTGACTATAGATCTCTGCATTAACAGTTCGCTGTGGATTGAAGAGTTCGAAATAAATTACTCCTTTGATGTCCCACCAAATGCAAAGCATCATTTTCTGTGGATGGAGTCCAGGTTTTGAGGTCGGAAGTGGTTTTTGTCTAGGACTGAGCCATTGTTTTTGGCGTTTAATATT
>NW_013877404.1:0-300 GCF_000517525.1 Limulus polyphemus
ATAATTGGTTGGAAGTTTGATTGTAGACTACAGTTAAATATGGTATATTGATAATTGGTTGGAAGTTTGATTCTAGACTACTATTAAATAAAGTTTACTGACATTTGGTTTGAAGTTTGATTCTAGACTACTATTAAATAGGGTATAATGATAATTGGTTGGAAGTTTGATTATAGACTACTATTAAATAGGGTATAATGATAATTGGTTTGAAGTTTGATTGTAGACCACAATTAAATATGGTATATTGATAATTGGTTCGAAGTTTGATTGTAGACTACAATTAAATATGGTATATTG
>NW_013877405.1:0-326 GCF_000517525.1 Limulus polyphemus
TAATACATTGAGGTACATTAGAAAAACAAAAGATTTGTTTAACACCTAAAATTTATCCTAATCATAATAACTTTCAGATCGCACATTAATAACTTTAACTCAACATTTAACACTTGATTTTAAGGATTTTTTAATTTCACTAAGGTAATGAATAAGCCGCGATCGCATTTGAGATAAATATATTAATTGAAAACCATAATTTGCATAGGCATACATTTCATCTTCCTCTTTAAAATGATTTTTGAGTTTTAGTGTTAGAATTTCTCAATGTTCTGCACTTGGTAAAAGATTGTTTTTTGTAATTAAGCACAAAGCTACACAATGGG
>NW_013877406.1:0-300 GCF_000517525.1 Limulus polyphemus
AACAATAAAACCATCGCAGGCCTGTGTTATCAATAAAACCATCGCAGGCCTGTGTTAACAATAAAACCATCACAGTCCTGTTTTAAAATAAAATCATCGCAGTCCTGTGTTAACAATAAAACCATCGCAGGCCTGTGTTATCAATAAAACCATCGCAGGCCTGTGTTAAAAATAAAATCATCGCAGGCCTGTGTTAAAAATAAAACCATCGGAGGCCTGTATTAACAATAAAACCATGTGTTAACAATAAAACCATGTGTTAACAATAAAACCATCGCAGGCCTGTGTTAACAATAAAAC
>NW_013877407.1:0-300 GCF_000517525.1 Limulus polyphemus
CATGTAATAAATCAAACACAGTGGCACCACACACATCTCTTTCCATTTTTGGAAACGCTCCCTTATTTATATGACATGAATAACCAATTGCAAGCTCAGAATGTCCCCTAGTGGCATTCTTAGTCATTTTAATGGACTTGGCACAATTTCTTTCTTTCAAACCAATATTTCAATGAGGTAGGGTGTGTCTTTAGTCTGCTCAAAATTTCATATTTTTTTAGAGGAAAATACGTCTTAGTTACTAAACTTGACAAATCATAGTTGAATTCTATGGTATTAATGTAGTAATTTATGATTTTT
>NW_013877408.1:0-483 GCF_000517525.1 Limulus polyphemus
AATTCATTACCCAAGAGTCTAGTCAGTTCATTACCCTAAACTCTAGTCAGTTCATTACCCAAGAATCTAGTCAGTTCATTACCCTAAAGTCTAGTCAATTCAGTACCCAAGAGTCTAGTCAGTTCATTATTCTAAAGTCTAGTCAGTTCAGTACCGAAGAGTCTAGTCAGTTCATTACCCAAGAGTCTAGTCAGTTCATTACCCAATAGTCTAGTCAGTTTATTACCCAAGAGTCTAGTCAATTCATTATCCAAGAGTCTAGTCAATTCATTACCCAAGAGTCTAATCAGTTCATTATCCAAGAGTCTAGTCAGTTCATTACCCAAGAGTCTAGTCAGTTTATTACCCAAGAGTCTAATCAGTTCATTACCCAATAGTCTAGTCAGTTCATTACCCAATAGTCTAGTCTGTTCATTACCCAAGAGTCTAGTCAGTTCAGTACCCAAGAATCTAGTCAGTTCATTACCCCTAAAGTCTAGTCAG
>NW_013877409.1:0-300 GCF_000517525.1 Limulus polyphemus
ACAGAGTTGTAAATGTTGGAGAATAAGAATATCACAGAGTTGTAAATGTTGGAGAATTAGAAAGTCACAAAGTTGTAAATGTTAGAGAATAAGAAAGCCACAGTGTTGTAAATGTTGGAGAATGAGAAAGTCACAAAGTTGTAAATGTTGGAGAATAAGAATATTACAGAGTTGTAAATGTTGGAGAATTAGAAAGTCACAAAGTTGTTAATGTTAGAGAATAAGAAAGTCACAGTGTTGTAAATGTTGGAGAATGAGAAAGTCACAGAGTTGTAAATGTTGGAGAATAAGAATATCACA
>NW_013877410.1:0-300 GCF_000517525.1 Limulus polyphemus
CGTTAATATCTACTGTTGTTTAATGGTGGCATTTGACACTAGTATGTTACTATCCGTTTAAATGTCCTTAATATCTACTGTTGTTTTATGTTTTTCCTTTGACACTTGTATGTTACTACTTGTTTAAATGTCGTTAATATCTACTGTTGTTTAATGCTTATCTTTGACACTGGTATGTTACTACTTGTTTAAATGTCGTTAATATTTACTGTTGTTTAATGTTGGTATTTGACACTGATATATTACTACCTGTTTAAATGCTGTTAATATCTACTGTTGTTTAATGTTGGTCTTTGACAC
>NW_013877411.1:0-300 GCF_000517525.1 Limulus polyphemus
AATCTGTTATCAAAATTTCGGCTTTCTTCGATTTTACTCTTTCTTTTGTTTTTTTTTGTCTTCGGTTATATTTTAAACAACGAAGAGTTTTAAAAACTGGATTATTCAAAAAAAATCGCAACATCTAAAAGGCCATGACGTTTCTTATAAAATAAACACCACGTTTGGCATTGTTTTTACTCTGGGTTATCGAAAGTCATACTTTTTTTTTATCTTTTCACGAGACATAACGTTTTTATTTAATGCTATAATGTCTCGATTTTGAGTTTTCCGACGCAATAAGCAGTATCAGATATATTG
>NW_013877412.1:0-297 GCF_000517525.1 Limulus polyphemus
AAGAATATTAATAGAATGAATTTAGGTCTAAACTGAGCTGATTAGGAAATATTAACAAGAATATTAATAGAATGTATTTAGGTCTAAACTGAGCTGCATTAGGAAATATTAACAAGAATATTAATAGAATGTATTTAGGTCTAAACTGAGCTGCATTAGGAAATATTAACAGGAATATTAATAGAATGTATTTTAGGTCTAAACTGAGCTACATTAGGAAATATTAACAAGAATATTAATAGAATGTATTTAGGTCTAAACTGAGCTGTATTAGGAAATATTAACAATAATATTAAT
>NW_013877413.1:0-300 GCF_000517525.1 Limulus polyphemus
CATAGCTTGTGGTATGACATGAATGAAGGAGAATGCTAGTTAGTATTATTCTAAAGCTTGTGGTATGACATGAATGAAGGAGAATGCTAGTTAGTATTATTCCATAGCTTGTGGTATGACATGAATGAAGGAGGATGCTAGTTAGTATTATTCCAATGCTTGTGGTATGACATGAATGAAAGAGGATGCTAGTTAGTATTATTCCAAAGCTTGTGGTATGACATGAATGAAGGAGGATGCTAACTAGTATTATTCCAAAGCTTGTGGTATGACATGAATGAAGGAGAATGCTAGTTAGTA
>NW_013877414.1:0-301 GCF_000517525.1 Limulus polyphemus
CGCCGTTAGCGATAGAGATGGCGGACTATTGCTGTTGAAATACTACTATGGAATAACTTTCATTTTGAAAATCTCTAAAGAATATACTGTTAAATATATATTAAGGCCAATACTAATGTTTTATTTCAAGTATAAATAACTGTAAACGTGCTTTTACAGCTTAGGAAAAGTGTTTATATCATAAAAAATACCGTATGATAGAATCAAATCAGGCATCTATATATATATATATATATATATATAATAGCAAGATGTCTGTCAGTGTTCTGTCTCTCCTGAACAGTTAATTGTATAAAAGAAA
>NW_013877415.1:0-298 GCF_000517525.1 Limulus polyphemus
TTATAGTGATCCAAACATCTTATTTCTGTTGTAGCGATCCAAACATCTTATATCTGTTGCAGCGATCCAAACATCTTATATCTGTTGTAGTGATCCAAACATCTTATATCTGTTGTAGTGATCCAAACATCTTATTTCTGTTGTTGTGATCCAAACATCTTATATCTGTTGTTGTGATCCAAACAACTTATTTCTGTTGTAGTGATCCAAACATCTTATTTCTGTTGTAGTGATCCAAACAACTTATTTCTGCTGTAGTGATCCAAACATCTTATATCTATTGTAGTGATCCAAACAT
>NW_013877416.1:0-300 GCF_000517525.1 Limulus polyphemus
ACGTAATGAATAACTATTACTATAAAACAATAAGTATTATTACTATAATTACACAATACATGACGTAATGAATAAGTATTACTATAACACAATACATGACGTAATGAATAAGTATTACTATAAAACAATAAGTATTATTACTATAAGTAACACAATACATGACGTAATGAATAAGTATTACTATAACACAATACATGACGTAATGAATAAGTATTACTATAACACAATACATGACGTAATGAATAACTATTACTGTAACACAATACATGACGTAATGAATAACTATATATATATTACTAT
>NW_013877417.1:0-298 GCF_000517525.1 Limulus polyphemus
TCATAATGTCCATATCTGGATGTATTAATAAGTATGTAATAATGTCCATATCTGGATGTATTAATAACTATATAATAATGTCCATATCTGGATGTATTAATAACTATGTAATAATGTCCATATCTGGATGTATTAATAACTATGTAATAATGTCCATATCTGGATGTATTGATAAGTATGTAATAATATCCATATCTGGATGTATTAATAAGTATGTAATAATGTCCATATCTGGATGTATTAATAAGTATGTAATAATGTCCATATCTGGATGTATTAATAACAATGTAATAATGTC
>NW_013877418.1:0-300 GCF_000517525.1 Limulus polyphemus
TGAATTGTTAATGTCATCTTGCTGTTTCTGTTGTAATATCCAAGCTGGATATCTGTAGAAATGAGTGTCCAACATTGAATTATTAATGTCATCTTGCTGTTTCTGTTGTAATATCCAAGCTGGATATCTGTAGAAGTGAGTGTCCAACACTGAATTGTTAATGTCATCTTGCTGTTTCTGTTGTAATATCCAAGCTGGATATCTGTAGAAGTGAATGTCCACCATTGAATTGTTAATGTCATCTTGCTGTTTCTGTTGTAATATCCAAGCTGGATATCTGTAGAAATGAGTGTCCAACAC
>NW_013877419.1:0-300 GCF_000517525.1 Limulus polyphemus
TCTTATTTACAGTACACAGTATCGGTTAATCTTCTTTCTTTTTATGGATAGTACACAGTATTGCTAAATCTTGTGTCTTCTTATTGACAGTACACAGTATCGTTAAATCTTGTGTCTTCTTATTGAAAGTACACAGCATCGTTAAATCTTGTGTCTTCTTATTAACAGTACACAGTATCGTTAAATCTTGTTTCTTCTTATTAATAGTACACAGTATTGTTAAATCTTCTGTCTTCCTATTGACAGTACACAGTTTTTTAAACTTGTGTCTTCTTATTGACAGTACACAGTATCTTTAAA
>NW_013877420.1:0-297 GCF_000517525.1 Limulus polyphemus
ATGGTTCAAAGTTCAAATATTACTCTATGTTAAATAAACACATTTTTATTGGTTTTGATGGTTCCAAGTTCAAATATTACTTATGTTAAATAAACACATTTTATTGGTTTTGATGGTTCCAAGTTCAAATATTACTCTATGTTAAATAAACATATTTTTATTGGTTTTGATGGTTCAAAGTTCAAATATTACTCTATGTTAAATAAACATATTTTTATTGGTTTTGATGGTTCCAAGTTCAAATATTGCTATATGTTAAATAAACATATTTTTATGGTTTTGATGGTTCAAAGTTCA
>NW_013877421.1:0-403 GCF_000517525.1 Limulus polyphemus
CCAACCTACTAAACTTTTATAATCTGTAAAACTAACCTACTAAATTTTTCTAATCTGTAAAACTAACCTACTAAACTTTTCTAATCTGTAAAACTAACCTACTAAACTTTTCTAATCTGTAAAACTAGCCTACTAAACTTTCCAATCTGTGAAACTTGTCTAATAAGCTATGCCATTCTGTAAAACTAACCTACTAAACATTTTCAATCTGTAAAACTAACCTACTAAACTTTTCTAATCTGTAAAACTAATCTACTAAATTTTTCTAATCTGTAAAACTAACCTACTAAACTTTTCTAATTTAGTAGGTTAGTTTTACAGAACATTTTCAATCTGTAAAACTGGTCAACTAAACTCTTTCAATTTATAAAACTAGCCTACTAAACTTTTCCAATCTGTAAAA
>NW_013877422.1:0-297 GCF_000517525.1 Limulus polyphemus
TACTGTCAATAAGAAGACAGAAGTTTTAACATACTGTGTACTTTCAATAAGAAGACACAAGATTTAACAAAACTGTGTACTGTCAGTAAGAAGACACAAGATTTAACGATACTGTGTACTGTCAAAAAGAAGACAAAAGATTTAACGATACTGTGTACTTTCAATAAGAAGACACAAGATTTAACAATATTGTGTACTATCAATAAGAACACACAAGATTTAACAATACTGTGTACTGTCAATAAGAAGACACAATATTCAACGATAATGTGTACTGTCAGTAAGAAACACACAAGG
>NW_013877423.1:0-300 GCF_000517525.1 Limulus polyphemus
AGGTACTAAAATGCCACACCTTACCCAGGATGACAGAATGAAGTAGGTACTAAAATGCCACACCTTACCCAGGATGACAGAATGAAATAGGTAACTAAAATGCCAAACCTTACCTAGGATGACAGAATGAAATAGGTACTAAAATGCCACACCTTACCCAGGATGACAGAATGAAGTAGGTACTAAAATGCCACACCTTACCCAGGATGACAGAATGAAGTAGGTACTAAAATGCCACACCTTACCCAGGATGACAGAATGAAATAGGTACTAAAATGCCAAACCTTACCTAGGATGACA
>NW_013877424.1:0-781 GCF_000517525.1 Limulus polyphemus
GGTTATAAATTCGGTAACTAGAGTAACACCTATGTGTTCATCGAGTAGTTGTACCAAGTAAGGCTAAAGACGAATATGGTGTAATAAATTCGGTAACTAGAGTTACACCTAGGTATTCGTGGAGTTGTTGTACCAAATAACGCAAAAAATGAGTATGGGTTACACATTCAGTAACTATAGTTACACCTAGGTGTTCATGGAGTTGTTGTACCAAGTAAGGCTAAAGATGAGTTTGGAACACCTAGGTGTAACTCTAGTTACCGAATTTGTAACCAAGTACAACAACTCCACTTAGCGTTATTTGGCGATGAGTATTGTGGTTATAAATTCGGTAACTACCTAGGTGTAACTATTG
This sequence comes from Limulus polyphemus, assembly GCF_000517525.1. Classification (NCBI taxonomy): domain Eukaryota; kingdom Metazoa; phylum Arthropoda; class Merostomata; order Xiphosura; family Limulidae; genus Limulus; species Limulus polyphemus. The sequence continues at coordinate 356 of NW_013877424.1, forward strand.
GCACAACTACTCCATGAACATCTTTAGCTTTACCTACAACTGCTCCATGAACACCTAGGTTAACTCTAGTTACAGTATTTATAACCACCATACTCATCTGTAGCCTAACTTGGTACAACTACTCCATAAACACCTAGGTGTATCTCTAGTTAACGAATATATAACCACCATACTCTCTTTAGCATTATTTGGTACACCAACTCCACCAACACCTATGTGTAACTCTAGTTACACAATTTATAACCACCATACTCATCTTTAGCCTTACTTGGTACAACTACTCCATGAACACCTAGGTGTAACTCTAGTTACAGTATTTATAACCACCATACTCCCAAGTAAGGCTACAGATGTGTATGGTGGTTATAAATACTGTAACTAGAGTTACACCTAGGCGTTCATTGGAGTAGTTGTACCAAGTAAGGC
>NW_013877425.1:0-300 GCF_000517525.1 Limulus polyphemus
GTTTATAAACTACAACTCCTATAGCTGTTACGGGTTACAACAACGAATGTCGAATGACATTCTTACAACGTTTATAAACCACAAACCCTGTAGCTGTTACGGGTTACAACAACGAATGTCGAATGACATTCTTACAACGTTTATAAACTACAACTCCTATAGCTGTTACGGGTTACAACAACGAATGTCGGATGACATTCTTACAACGTTTATAAACCACAAACCCTATAGCTGTTACGGGTTACAACAACGAATGTCGAATGACATTCTTACAACGTTTATAAACTACAACTCCTCTGG
>NW_013877426.1:0-300 GCF_000517525.1 Limulus polyphemus
TAGCAGTTTATCAGTAAACATTACAATGCTTTCATATGCAGGATATCTAATTTTTTTATTAAGTCTTAAGGTTTGCAAAGCAATGTTTCTCTCATGCTATTTTTTTACTTTTCACATCTTGCCTATCTATCATGCAAAGTAAAAATACTTTTATGCCTCAGAAAATTGTGAAATTTCACATTGAAAATCTTTATAATGTCCAGATAGTTATCAAACATTTCTTAAGAAAAAAACTTTATATTTTATATGTTATTTTCAGTAATTAATCTCTCTAAGAGTTTGGTAATTTTGATTAATCTC
>NW_013877427.1:0-1513 GCF_000517525.1 Limulus polyphemus
GCATGTAAATACGCAAGAATACAACGAACGTTCATAACAAAATTTAGGAGATGATCCGTCCAAATTGAACGACGTACTGGTACAAAACGCAAAACCTTCCATATCTCCTTTAAAACAAACAGTAGGAAGGTAAAACTCTGCATATTACTACGCAACGTTAAAGTGTACCTACATACCAAATTTGGTGAAGAATCATCAATTTCGGACTTACCAGAGGACATGCAAAATTCTAGCCTTCTATTATCAATTTTGCGACTTTTGTGGTCGTTTTAGGTTAGACTTTTATTGGTTTTTCTGAAAGCGTATGTGTAGTGCAGTGAAGCTTTTTGTTCCTGATTGTTTTTCGATTTCTTGCGTTCCATTTGGACGGATCATCTCCAAATTTTGTATGAACGTTCGTTGCATACTTGCGTATTTACATGCAAAATTCTGGACGTACTGGTACAAAACGCAAAACCTTCCATATCTCCTTTAAAACAAACAGTAGGAAGGTAAAACTCTGCATATTACTACGCAACGTTAAAGTGTACCTACATACCAAATTTGGTGAAGAATCATCAATTTCGGACCCTCTGGTAACAACAAACCAAATTTGGTGAAGAATCATCAACTTAGGACCCTCTGGTAACAAGAAATCGAAAAACAATCAGTAACAAAAAGCTTCACTGCAGTACACCTACGCATTCAGAAAAACCAATAAAAGAGTAACATAAAACGATCACAAAAGTCGCAAAAATGATAATAGAAGGCTAGAATAATTTTGCATGTAAATACGCAAGTATGCAACGAACGTTCTTGAAAAAATTTGTTATGGAATGTTTTGCGTTTTGTACCAGTACTTCGTTCCATTTGGACGGATCTTCTCGCAGGGAAGCTTTTGGTTACTGATTGTTTTTCGATTTCTTGTTACCAGAGGGTCCTAAATTTATGATTATTCACCAAATTTGCAGTACACATACGCTTTCAGAAAAGCCAATTTTTATGTTACTCTTTTCGACCACAAAAGTCGTAAAAATGAGAATTGAAGGCTAGAATTTTGCATGTAAATACGCAAGTACGCAACGAACGTTCTTCAAAGAATTTCGAGAAGATCCGTCCAAATAGAACGAAGTACTGGTACAAAACGCAAAACGTTCCATAACTCCTTTAAAACAAACAGTAGGAAGGTAAACTCTGCAAATTACTACGCAACGTTAAAGTGTACCTACATACCAAATTTGGTGAAGAATCATCCATTTAGGACTCTCTGGTAACAAGAAATCGAAAAACAATCAGTAACCAAAAGCTTCATTGCAGTACACATACGCTTTCAGAAAAGCTCTTTTATTGGTTTTGTGGTCGTTTTATGTTAGTCGCAAAAATGACAATAGAAGGCTAGAATTTTAAAAGCCAATAAAAGAGTAACATAAAACGACCACTAAAAGTCGCAAAAATGATAATAGAAGGCTAGAATTTTGCATGTAAATACGCAAGTATGCAACGAACGTTCATACAAAATTTGGAGATGATCCGT
>NW_013877428.1:0-428 GCF_000517525.1 Limulus polyphemus
AACTATGGAATCATTGTGTTTGTCGTGTTCCTTGATCTAAATGTGTGGAAGAATCAGATATTAACTAATCATTGTCTTCACTGTTGTAGGAAAGTGGTTTAACTTTGGAATCATTGTGTTTGTCATGATCCTTGATCTAAATGTGTGGAAGAATCAGATATTAACTAATCATTGTCTTCACTGTTGTAGGAAAGTGGTTTAACTATGGAATCATTGTGTGTGTCATGATTCTTGATCTAAATATGTGGAATAATCAGATATTAACTAATCATTGTCTTCACTGTTGTAGGAAAGTGGTTTAACTATGGAATCATTGTGTGTGTCATGATCCTTGATCTAAATATGTGGAAGAATCAGATATTAACTAATCATTGTCTTCACTGTTGTAGGAAAGTGGTTTAACTATGGAATCATTGGTTTGTCATGAT
>NW_013877429.1:0-300 GCF_000517525.1 Limulus polyphemus
CGTCAAGTCTCTATCACAGCGTTAAGTCTCTATCACAGCGTCAAGTCTCTATCACAGCGTCAAGTCTCTGTCATAGCGTCAAGTCTCTGTCATAGCGTTAAGTCTGTCATAGCGTCAAGTCTCTATCCTAGCGTCAAGTCTCTGTCATAGCGTCAAGTCTCTATCATAGCGTCAAGTCTCTATCATAGCGTCAAGTCTCTGTCATAGCGTCAAGTCTCTGTCATAGCGTCAAGTCTATCATAGCGTCAAGTCTCTGTCATAGCGTCAAGTCTCTGTCATAGCGTCAAGTCTCTATCATAG
>NW_013877430.1:0-299 GCF_000517525.1 Limulus polyphemus
GTACTACTTAGAATACTAGTACCCGGGTCACCCGTTTATAAATATGTACTACTTAGAACATTAGTACTTAGGCCACCCGTTTATAAATATGTACTACTTAGAATATTAGTACCTAGGTCACCCGTTTATAAATATGTACTACTTAGAATACTAGTACCCGGGTCACCCGTTTATAAATATGTACTACTTAGAGCATTAGTACCTAGGTCATCCGTTTATAAATATGTACTACTTAGAATACCAGTACCTAGGCCACCGTTATCAATATACACTACTTAGAATATTAGTACCTAGGTCAC
>NW_013877431.1:0-300 GCF_000517525.1 Limulus polyphemus
GAAAAAAAAAAACGATGAAGTTCCCAACTTGACTTGGTCCTCACTATTTCTCTACAAGAAAGAAACGATGAAGTTCCCAACTTGACTTGGTCCTCACTATTTCTCTACAAGAAAGAAACGATGAAGTTCCCAACTTGACTTGGTCCTCACTATTTCTCTACAAGAAAGAAACGATGAAGTTCCCAACTTGGTCCTCATTGTTTCTCTAAGAGAAAAAAAAAAAACTATGAAGTTCCAAACTTGACTTGGTCCTCATTATTTCTCTACAAGAAAGAAACGATGAAGTTTGCAACTTGACTT
>NW_013877432.1:0-300 GCF_000517525.1 Limulus polyphemus
AATCTGAAATTACAAAGTTACTCCCCAAAAAAGTAAGATATATTTATTATTAAGCAGGGATTTCAACAAAACATGTACATTTTGAATTTGATTTTCATACTAAGAAATCATAATTAATAGTATAAAGAACAGGTTCAAATAAAACATTTGCTTCTTGAAAGTTTCCCGGCACTATAACAAACGTATTTAATATTCCTTTTAACTTCTGAAGGAAAGAAAATTTGTAGACATTTTTTCCAAATGCTTGCAAAGTTCCTTTTTTCAGCCGCGGCATAGGGGCTCATAGAACGGCTCTGAATG
>NW_013877433.1:0-300 GCF_000517525.1 Limulus polyphemus
ATAACTATTGAGTTCATGGGCATGAAAAACAGACAGAAAGTATACTTGGCAGACATTGAAGACCAATGCATATTAGGATTGGACTATCTACTACCGAGGAAGTGTGTAGTTAACTTCGATAAAATGACGATTGGAAAAATACAAAGGCCAGACTCCAGTAAGTGTTGCTACATCCAGTGATCTGCATGTCACAGCACTTAAATCAACTACAATACCCCCTATGTCAGAGAAGATAATTTGGGGAAGGGTAAAAGAATATCCCCATGGAAGCCCAATGCTTGTAGAAGCAGTGGAAGACCC
>NW_013877434.1:0-299 GCF_000517525.1 Limulus polyphemus
CTTAAGCGACACTCTTAATAAAACTGGTTTATTCTTTCCGAATATAACTTTACGATACACTTAATTTCAATATTCGCGCTAAAACAAACACTATAACGAACGAACGTTAACTTCAACAATACCCTGTGACTGCAGTTCAATTACTCACTATCCACACACACACACATTACATCACCGTCACGTTGTCACCCTCTTTTATATACCAAACTACCCTATATCTAGTAAATACTAGAGCATTCGCCAAAGTACAGGATAGTTCTAGAAAGTAGAGGGCGTGAGAATCACGTGATCTCGATGAC
>NW_013877435.1:0-297 GCF_000517525.1 Limulus polyphemus
GGAATCCTCAATAGCCGTGGCACTTAAAATTCTTTTAGGCAGGATTACAGTAAATTAATCTATGAAACCTTTTTTTTCTTTTTATTAGCTATGTTTTTGTGCGCCAGCAATACCAAGCGTGGGGCGCACGTATTCTCGATTCAAGTATATTACTCATTAGGATCTCTACCAACCCACTTTCAAATTGAAATTCTTTTAGGCAAGATTAAAGTAAATTTGTCGTGGTCAAATATATCATTCAAAAGGGTTTGACCTTCTGAGTCCAAAACTGTAACTACATCTCAAATTGGTCAAGAG
>NW_013877436.1:0-454 GCF_000517525.1 Limulus polyphemus
CATATGATTCTTCAGATATTTTGGGGTTCAGACTTCGGTAAGAACTTACTTTCTCCAGGGACGCCATTTTACTGGTCGTGAGAAAGAGTTTCCACCATTCCTTCCGTAAGAATAGTTTATTGCAATAATATTGCTGAATTGTAACCCATTCCAAGGAAAGAATGGATGACGATTGTTCATTGATTCCTCCAAAAGATCTCTAAAAGTTGTTCTCCTTCACAATGGTACGAAAATATCAAACTTTTTCTTAATAAGGTCAGATACAAAGAACATGGCTGACTACTTTGTGGTGACTTAAAAGGTCCTTTGTATGCTGTTGGGTCAACAATCCGGTTATACAAAGTTTCCATGATTTTTGATTTTCGTGTGATTGGGATAACAGATGACGAAATCAGCACTGGATAAAACAACAGCCACGCAGAGTCAGCCTGATACTAGGATCGAAAACATTGAA
>NW_013877437.1:0-563 GCF_000517525.1 Limulus polyphemus
TAAACGTGTCTAACACACCACAATATTCATCTTCTAAACGTGTCTAACACACCACAATACTCATCCTCTAAACGTGTCTAAATCACCACAATACTCATCTTCTAAACGTGTCTAACACACCACAATACTCATCCTCTAAACGTGTCTAACATACCACAATACTCATCCTCTAAACGTGTCTAAAACACTACAATACTCACTCTCTAAATGTATTTAACCTACCACAATGCTCATCCTCTAAATGTGGCTAACACCACAATATTTATATTCTAAATGTGTCTAACACACAAAAATACTCATCCTCTAAAAGTGTCTAACGTTTAGTTGGATGAGTATTGTGGTGTGGTGTGTTAGACACATAATACTCATCCTCTAAACGTGTCTAACACACCACAATACTCATCCTCTAAACGTGTCTAACACACCACAATACTCATCCTCTAAACGTGTCTAACACACCCTAATACTCATCCTCTAAGAGTGTCTAACACACCACAATACTAATCCTTTAAACGTGGCTAACAACCACAATACTTATATTCTAAATGTGTCTAACACACCAC
>NW_013877438.1:0-300 GCF_000517525.1 Limulus polyphemus
ACAATACATGGTAACATAGAAGTCCTGGCACTACTTATTTTTCCAAAGCCTTATATTAAACGTTATATGGTTGACACACATGTACATAATAGATAAATATATTAAAAATATATGTGTATTGATAAAAAGATAGATAGACAGATGAATGATATAGTCCAATATGTCATCAATCTCCAATTGATACTTGTCTTACAGTGCTTATACATCTTCTTATGATTAGCTTACTCCAGAAACTGGAGTCAAGAGCAGCATGGCCCGGCATGGCCATGTGGTTAAGGCACTCGACTCGCAATCTGAGGA
>NW_013877439.1:0-300 GCF_000517525.1 Limulus polyphemus
GTTTCTAGACACGTGACTACCTACAATATAACATCCGGGTTACTTAAGGTATGTATTAGATAACAAACAATAAGCGTTTCTAGACACGTGACTACCTACAATATAACATCCGGGTTACTTAAGGTATGTATTAGATAACAAACAATAAGCGTTTCTAGACACGTGACTACTTACAATATAACATCCGGCTTAATTAAGGTATGTATTAGATAACAAACAATAATTGTTTCTAGACACGTGACTACCTACAATATAACATCCGGGTTACTTAAGGTATGTATTAGATAACAAACAATAATT
>NW_013877440.1:0-300 GCF_000517525.1 Limulus polyphemus
TACAGTCATCAGGATTCAAGGCCAGAAAAGGTCAGCTTTCAGAGAGGTTTGAGGGACTTTGCTGGCACTGTAATAAACCTGAGCACAATAGAGCTCCATGTTAGCAACTTCAACACAGGGAAGATGCCACGGCAGGAAAGGCTGCTACCCAGAAAGGTTGTTGGAACTGTGAAGAGCAAGGACATATGAGGAGCCATTTTAAGAAGACTACTACCAAAAAGTCAGCTTCGGGAAACCAGTAGTGGTTGGTGCTGAGAGATGCCCACTAACCCCCATCGTGAAAGTCCCAACAGCTAAGTG
>NW_013877441.1:0-298 GCF_000517525.1 Limulus polyphemus
GCACTGGTAGCAGTTCTAGAACTCAGGTACGGAACCCAAAATCAGTTTGAAGTCTACAGGGCTAGTTTTAGGACGAGAGTCCGTGCTAAAGGGCACAGGACTTGGAAAGTATGGCACACAAGGCCTACCCAACTGCACCACCCGATCTCCTCAAGTTGTTGCTGAGGGATCAGTTTGTAGATGCCTTGGACAGACCACAACTGAAGATACAAGTGAAGCAAGCACATCCCTCTACTATGCAGGATGCAATGGCCAGAGCTCTTGAATTTGAATCCTACATTAAGTCCAGCACAGAGGT
>NW_013877442.1:0-299 GCF_000517525.1 Limulus polyphemus
GTTAATATGTCAACACCAGGTGACGTTAATATGTCAACACCAGGTGACGTTAATATGTCAACACTAGGTGACGTTAATATTGTAACACTAGGTGACGTTAATATGTCAACACTAGGTGACGTTAATATGTCAACACCAGGTGACGTTAATATTGTAACACTGGGTGACGTTAATATGTCAACACCAGGTGACGTTAATATTGTAACACTGGGTGACGTTAATATGTCAACACTAGGTGACGTTAATATGTCAACACTAGATGATGTTAGTATGTCAACACTAGGTGACGTTAATATCGT
>NW_013877443.1:0-625 GCF_000517525.1 Limulus polyphemus
AAAGCTACACAATGGGTTATCTGTGCTCTTCTCACCACAGGTATCGAAACCCGATTTGTAAAGTTGCAAGTCCGCAGACATGCCGCTGTGCCACTGTGGGTTTTTTAAGATAAGCACAAAGCTACACAATGGGCTACCTGTGCTTTGTCCGGTATATTTCATAATATTAACGTTTCGGTATTTCAGTGTGTCCATCGCAAAGTTCAACTTATTTGGGAAAAAAATAATATATTTACAAATATACAAGCCCGTATCGTCATGTATTAAAACTGAAACTTATAAATTGGAACGAAATAACAATAATGATAATATTGATTTGAACATGCAACAATATATATATTTCTCGACTAATAACACAAAAATATGAAATGAACAAACTAATAGGAATGTGGAAAAAATCATTCGTTTACAAGTTTAATTTTCTTTTCGTTTTGGTGATATTGTTAGAAATCACAAATAATTACACCTATTAGTTTTTTGCTTCGCTAACTTTCTTCGTGTAAAGAATAATATAGTTTTAACAGATTGAACCATTACATAACTAAGTTAAAAAATACATTTCTGTATCATCCTTCAGATCAACAAAAAACATGCAACTGAAAACAGAGAGATCTTGAAAAGTAGT
>NW_013877444.1:0-422 GCF_000517525.1 Limulus polyphemus
ATCTTTATACAGATGTTGTAGATGGTTTGATACCAAACAATGTTTATAGTCACTAAATATCTTTATAAAGATGTTGTAGGTGGTTTGATACCAAACAATGTTTATAGTCACTAAATATCTTTATACAGATGTTGTAGGTAGTTTGATACCAAACAATGTTTATAGTCACTAAATATCTTGATACAAATGGTGTAGGTGGTTTGATACCAAACAATGTTTACAGTCATTAAATATCTTGATACAGAGAGTGTAGGTGGTTTTATACCAAACAATGTTTATAGTCACTAAATATCTTGATACTGTTTGGTATCAAATCACCTATACCATTTGTATTTATAGTCACTAAATATCTTTATACAGATGTTGTTGGTAGTTTGATACCAAACTATGTTTATAGTCACTAAATATCTTTATACAGATGA
>NW_013877445.1:0-409 GCF_000517525.1 Limulus polyphemus
CATGTGATATTTAAGGAATCTGTCTTGTTTTTGGTTGGTAATTTTAAAAAAAGGACTGGTCACACTGTTTACAGTGAACGTTCACTTGTTCTAACAACATGTGATATTTAAGGAATCTGTCTTGTTTTTGGTTGGTAATTTTAAAAAAAGGACTGGTCACACTGTTTACAGTGAACGTTCACTTGTTCTAACATGTGATATTTAAGGAATCTGTCTTGTTTTTGGTTGGTAATTTTAAAAAAGGACTGGTCACACTGTTTACAGTGAACGTTCACTTGTTCTAACAACGTGATATTTAAGGAATCTGTCTTGTTTTTTGTGGTAATTTAAAAAAAAGACTGGTCACACTGTTTACAGTGAACGTTCACTTGTTCTAACATGTGATATTTAAGGAATCTGTCTTGTTTTT
>NW_013877446.1:0-299 GCF_000517525.1 Limulus polyphemus
TTTTGGTTTGCTTATGTTTGGTTCTTTGTTTAAAACTACTGTGTTTTTAATAGATATACTATGGTTTTTTGAGTTGCAATGGTGGAAAACATGGGACAGTTTTCATTATGTTCTGTGAATCAATACACTGAAAAACCTCATAAACTCAGCCACAAGACCCTGTTCAATGGTCTACATAGATTAAGAAATCAACCACATAAAGCATTCCTTCATTATACCAACAAATTTCCATCAGCTATTGTTGAAAAACTCTCCAACATTCACCGCAACAAAACTCAACTTATGAACAAAATTGATAC
>NW_013877447.1:0-300 GCF_000517525.1 Limulus polyphemus
GCTTAATAAAATGTTAAGACGAAACAATGCACAAAAAATAAGTATCCATCTGTCGGACTGGAACTCTAGTCCTACATAAATGCAAAGTTGCAGCTAAGCAGGTTTAGAAAACTGAACTATGTTCTAGTGGCACAGATTTTTATTATCAGTTATGACAAATCTATTTTTTTTATTCAGACACAGTTTCAGTGGGTCTTAAGACTAAACGTAGTTTACAACAGATGTAAAGTTCTCATCTCCACGTTGTTAAGACGAAATTTTATTTGTTATAAACGGAAAGCTAAAAGCTTGTTTGTTTGG
>NW_013877448.1:0-601 GCF_000517525.1 Limulus polyphemus
GAAACACAAGTTACTAGTTGTCTGTCACTGAGAAACACAAGTTACTAGTTGTCTGTCACTGAGAAACACAAGTTATCTGTTGTCTGTCACTGAGAAACACAAGTTACCTGTTGTATGTCACTGAGAAACACAAGTTACTAGTTGTCTGTCACTGAGAAACACAAGTTACCTGTTGTCTGTCACTGAGAAACATAAGTTACCTGTTGTATGTCATTGAGAAACACAAGTTACTAGTTGTCTGTCACTGAGAAACACAAGTTACCTGTTGTCGGTCACTGAGAAACAAGTTATTTTTTGTCTGAACACTGAAGAACCCAAGTTTGTGCTCTACTTCGACGTTGTCTGTCACTGAGAAACACAAGTTAGCTGTTGTATGTCACTGGAAAACACAAGTTACTTGTTGCTGACGGAGCTGGAAACGCCTGTAGGCATGTAAGAGACAAACCTGTATATGTAAACTTTACTGTAATACAACACATTCATTAACAATAGACATAACGCCATATTCTCATCAAACACAAAATCTATTAATACGCTATTAGAACACTTCCAAATTAATCTATTGTTATTTCTGTATCATATCTAGTCTGGGCCCACTTTA
>NW_013877449.1:0-301 GCF_000517525.1 Limulus polyphemus
ATAGAATACTGGTGTCGGCTCTAGAACTCAGGTATGGAACCCAATACCAGTCAGAAGTCTACAGGGCCAGGTTCAGGACGAGAGTCCGTGCGAAAGGGGAGAGCCTGCAAGAGCTGGCACAGGACTTGGAGAGCATGACACACAAGGCCTACCCAACTGCACCATCTGATCTCCTCAAGTTGTTGCTGAGGGATCAGTTCGTAGATGCCTTGGACAGTCCACAACTTAAGATACAAGTGAAGCAGGCACACCCCTCTACCATGCAGGATGCGATGGCCAGAGCTCTCGAATTTGAATCCTA
>NW_013877450.1:0-300 GCF_000517525.1 Limulus polyphemus
TAGAACGTACATTAATATATAACATACATGTGGTTGTATTACACTAAACTGTAGATCGTACATTAATATATAACATACATGTGGTTTTATTACACTAAACTGTAGAACGTGCATCAATATGTAACATACATTTGGTTTTATTACACTAAACTGTAGAACGTACATTAATATATAACTTACCTGTCGGTTTATTACATTAAACTGTAGAACGTACATTAATATATAACATACATGTGGTTTTATTACATTAAACTGTAGAACGGACATTAATATATAACTTACCTGTCGGTTTATTACATT
>NW_013877451.1:0-299 GCF_000517525.1 Limulus polyphemus
ACATTTACCGTTAGTCTTAAATTGATATACGGTATCCGTAACATTTACCATGTTAAGTTGATATATTATATCATATCTGTGACATTTACTGTGGGTGTTAAGTTGATATACAGTATCCATGACATTTACCGTGTTAAGTTGATATATTATATCATATCTGTGACATTTACCGTTAGTCTTAAGTTGATATACGGTATCCATGACATTTACTGTGTTAAGTTGATATATTACATCATAACTGTGACATTTACTGTGGGTGTTAAGTTGATATACAGTATACATGACATTTACTGTGTTAA
>NW_013877452.1:0-300 GCF_000517525.1 Limulus polyphemus
CCCACTAGCAGTAGAGATGTCAACTTCCGAGTGTGAGGAGTCGCTGCCTAAGTGACCAATACCTCCCACCAGTAGTAGAGATGTCAACTTCCGAGTGTGAGGAGTCGCTGCCTAAGTGACCAATACCTCCCACCAGCAGTAGAGATGTCAACTTTCGAGTGTGAGGACTCGCTGCCTAAGTGACCAATACCTCCCACTAGCAGTAAAGATGTCAACTTCCGAGTGTGAGAAGTCGCTGCCTAAGTGACCAATACTTCCCACCAGCAGTAGAGATGTCAACGTTCCGAGTGTGAGGAGTCG
>NW_013877453.1:0-299 GCF_000517525.1 Limulus polyphemus
TAGGATTGAGCAACACCACCCTGCACTTCCTTGGGATGTTATTTGGCGCCGTGTGACGATGCGCCATGTTGACCAATACTTACAGGCCTTCAGCTAGCGTGTTGTCCACAACATTCTGCCTGTGAGAGAACGTCTGTTCCTGTTTAACATCAGTGCTACCGAGTCGTGTCCTATCTGCCATGCACGGGTAGAGTCTATTCTCCACCTTTTAGTCCTGTGTCCCATATCGGTGCAGGTTCGGGGATTTGTCTCTAGGCTCTTCCATATCCCGCCGATCTCGGCCAGGGCTATCCTTTACC
>NW_013877454.1:0-299 GCF_000517525.1 Limulus polyphemus
TTGTTTTCTTAACTCCGAGATGTCCTCCTGTTACAGTATCATGGGATTGACGCAACACAACTTCCCGTAACTTTCTCGGTATAACCATCTGCCAGGTCGTCACTTTCCCATCTGCAATTTCCCATCTCTGGAGAAGAATATCATCTTCAAGCCTCAACTGGTCCTATTGTGCCCAATAGTACTTTGTCACAGGGCTTAAACTAGACACCTTCTCCCAAGCAGGGCGCAAAACACTTGCTTTTAGAAAATCAATCATTGGCTTCAAATCCTGGTCTTTCTCCTGTTCTGCTTTGGTATCT
>NW_013877455.1:0-300 GCF_000517525.1 Limulus polyphemus
AACTTCCGGATACCATTTTCTTTCTGTCACTTTTGGGTGTTTCTAGCAGTGTGACACAGTGCTCCATCTTTCTGGAACAATGTTGTGTTCTTGTCCACGAAACCCGAGGGATAAAGTGACAAGAGTCCTTCCTCCAATATTTCGACGTACTTCGCAAAATGTATGTTGCCAACGCACTACACTAAGCTCGATCTTCCACCAACCCAAACAGCTCCTCAAACCATCACGCTGAAACCACCATGCTTCACAGTTGGCTGAAATCTGTTGAGCCAAAGCTCTTGGTGAGACATTCTCCAGACC
>NW_013877456.1:0-325 GCF_000517525.1 Limulus polyphemus
GCAGTATTTATTACATTCTTCTCCGAACTAACAGTATTTATTACATTCTTCTCCGAACTAACAGTATTTATTACATTCTTCTCCGAACTAGCAGTATTTATTACATTCTTCTCCGAACTAGCAGTATTTATTACATTATTCTCCCAACTAGCAGTATTTATTACATTCTTCTCCGAACTAGCAGCATTTATTACATTCTTCTCCGAACTAACAGTATTTATTACATTCTTCTCCGAACTAACAGTATTTATTACATTCTTCTCCGAACTAACAGTATTTATTACATTATTCTCCGAACTAGGCAGTATTTATTACATTCTTCTCC
>NW_013877457.1:0-299 GCF_000517525.1 Limulus polyphemus
CACCCACCGCCAACTCTTGGGTTACTCTTTTACCAACGGATTGACCGTCACATTATAACGCAGCCACGGCTGAAAGGGCGAGCATGTTTGGTGTGACGTGGATTCGAACCTGCGACCCACAGATTGCCAGTCGAGCGCCCTAACCACCAGGCTAGTAATCATTGATAGTGATGTTAACAAAAATATCTCTTCAGATAAATTTATCTAACCTCACGAAACTTTCACCCGTTTATACAAAAAGGAAAGATAAATTTATCTAACCTCACGAAACTTTCACCCGTTTATACAAAAAGGAAGAT
>NW_013877458.1:0-515 GCF_000517525.1 Limulus polyphemus
AATAGTACGTTTACATAATATAATGTGTTGTAAGATGATAGTACGTTTACATAATATAATTTGTTATTAGATAATTGTACGTTTACATAATATGATGTGTTGTTATATAATAATAATACGTTTACATAATATAATGTGTTGTTAGATAATAATACGTTTACATAATATAATGTGTTGTTAGATAATAGTACGTTTACATAATATAATGTGTTGTAAGATGATAGTACGTTTACATAATGTAATTTGTTATTAGATAATCCTACGTTTACATAATATAATGTGTTGTTATATAATAATAATACGTTTACATAATATAATGTGTTGTTAGATAATAATACGTTTACATAATATAATGTGTTGTTAGATAATAGTACGTTTACATAATATAATGTGTTGTTAGATAATAGTACGTTTACATAATATAATGTGTTGTTAGATAATAGTACGTTTACATAATATAATGTGCTGTTAGATCATAGTACGTTTACATAATATAATGTGTTGTTAGATAATAG
>NW_013877459.1:0-298 GCF_000517525.1 Limulus polyphemus
CTGTTTGTTTTAAAGGAGTTATGGAACGTTTTGCGTTTTGTACCAGTACGTCGTTCCATTTGGACGGATCATCTCCAAATTTTGTATGAACGTTTGTTGCATACTTGCGTATTTTCATGCATAATTCTAGCCTTCTATTGTCATTTTTGCGACTTTTGTGGTCGTTTTATGTTACTCGTTTATTGCCTTTTCTGAAAGCGTATGTGTACTGCAGTGAAGCTTTTGTTTACTGATTGTTTTTCGATTTCTTGTTACCAGAGGGTCCTAAATTGATGATTCTTCACCAAATTTGGTATGT
>NW_013877460.1:0-300 GCF_000517525.1 Limulus polyphemus
GTTTGCCAGGTCGTCACCTTCCCATCTGCAGTTTCCCATCTCCGGAGAAGAATACCATCTTCAAGTTTCAACTGGTCCCATTGTGCCCAATAGTTCTTTGTCACAGGGCTTAGACTAGACACCTTCTCCCAAGCAGGGCGCAAAACACTTGCTTTTAGAAAATCAATCATTGGCTTCAAATCTTGGTCTTTCTCCTGTTCTGCTTTGATGTCTATATTTGGTTCCACTTCACCATCATCAACTCTTTCAGTCAGCTTGACTTTAGCTTGATGACACCTGGATAGTTCAACCTCTCTTTTA
>NW_013877461.1:0-485 GCF_000517525.1 Limulus polyphemus
TGAGGAGTATAGGTATGAAGAAAGAAGGCAGTTTGGAAAGTAGTGTGATGAAGAAAGCTGTAAGGAGTATAGGTATGAAGAAAGAAGGCAGTTTGGAAAGTAGTGTGATGAAGGAAGCTGTGAGGAGTATAGGTATGAAGAAAGAAGGCAGTTTGGAAAGTAGTGTGATGAAGAAAGCTGTAAGGAGTATAGGTATGAAAAAAGAAGGCAGTTTGGAAAGTAGTGTGGTGAAGGAAGCTGTGAGGAGTATAGGTATGAAGAAAGAAGGCAGTTTGGAAAGTAGTGTGATGAAGGAAGCTGTGAGGAGTATAGGTATGAAGAAAGAAGGCAGTTTGGAAAGTAGTATGGTGAAGGAAGCTGTGAGGAGTATAGGTATGAAGAAAGAAGGCAGTTTGGAAAGTAGTGTGATGAAGGAAGCTGTGAGGAGTATAGGTATGAAGAAAGAAGGCAGTTTGGAAAGTAGTGTGGTGAAGGAAGCTGTGAGG
>NW_013877462.1:0-302 GCF_000517525.1 Limulus polyphemus
TCAATATAATAAAGTAAAATATACATAGATGTATAATGTTATGGGATTTAAGCTATTTTACATATACATGTATGTTTTCGTGTTATAATTTGTGTTCATTCTAGAATGAAAGAGGCAAAATTTATGTTTATTTCCTAATTTTTTATGGTGGATGCGAGAGCGGTCAATTCTACCAAACCCATACAGAGATTAATTACTGAAAATAACAAACAAAATATAAAGCTTTTTCTTAAGAAATGTTTGATAACTACCCATATATTATAAAGATTTGACATGTGAAATTTCTAAAATTTTACTTGATG
>NW_013877463.1:0-300 GCF_000517525.1 Limulus polyphemus
CAGATTTGAAGATTGGAAGGTCACTTGTGACAGGTCATCAAGTAGTACCCATAACAGTGGCTAATTTCTCTAAATGTGAGCAGACACATAAGGAAGGGGCATTGGTTGGTGTGTGCCAGCAGGTAGAGCCAGTCAATGTTAAGGCAAGAAATACAACCATAAAAAAGGACAACCTCTCCCAGAATATTTAACTGACCTCTATGAGAAGAGCATAGTCCATTTGTTATCATCATAGGCTCTTCGGGTTAGGGAACTTTTGGCGAATTATGCAGACGTCTTTTCTAAAGGAGATCATGACCT
>NW_013877464.1:0-516 GCF_000517525.1 Limulus polyphemus
TTGCATTGATAGTTGACAGCAGAAAAAAAAACAGGTAAGCACTATATTTCTTGTTTATCATTTATATTCTTTATTTATTATTATAAAAGTAATTATAATGTACAAATTAGAAACTTTTTAGGTAAGATTAGGAAATTAAAAGAATAACAATAAAAACTTTCATAAGATACACTTGCAAGCAACTTCATATAGCCTATACGTTACATAATCTGCAACTTGTGTGGCAGGAATATTAGATAGACACAGTTGAAAGGGCAATTAAACAATAAAATTAAAGTAGAAACAAATTTATACTGCTACGTTAGACACAGTTGAAAGGGCAATAAAAAAATAAAATTTAAGTAGAAACAAATGTATACTGCTACAAGTTTAAAGCTATTTAGGATAAACAAATATAGTTTCATGTTATAATTTGAAGTCATTCTAGAATGAAAAAAGGGTAATTTAGATATGTTTTTGTTACAAGGTCGGTCAAATGGACCAAATTTGTGTAGAGATATTGGTAGAAAAAATAAC
>NW_013877465.1:0-396 GCF_000517525.1 Limulus polyphemus
TGAGGCACAACTACAGGTGTAAGCACGTCCCTGGTGTACTTTTCGCCAGTAAGGTTGCCATTGATTGTTACCAAATCCAGCTTGCAATCATGCGAGACACAGCCTCATACCATAACTGAGCCCCCACTAAAAGGCACTGTTGGAACAATGTTTCTTGGAGTGTAAGCTGCGTTACGATGCCTCCAAACATGGGTTCGACCATCAGTTACGTGGAGTAAAAATCTACTCTCGTCTGACCAGTGTATTCATCGCCAGGTTTGAGGTTCCAGTTCTGCCTTGCTCTGCACCAGGCCAACCTCTGTAATCTGTCAACCAGAACAGTAAGAAATCGTTTAAAATCTGACCAGGTAACCACTGCCTTTTAAGACGGGTGCTTGTTGCAAACGGATTTCGTCT
>NW_013877466.1:0-240 GCF_000517525.1 Limulus polyphemus
TTTGGTATTGCCTAATGGTTAGATGAACAATGTTTGGTATTGGCTAATGGTTAGTTGAAAAGTGTTTGGTATTGCCTAATGGTTAGATGAGCATTGTTTGGTATTGGCTAATGGTTAGATTGAGAAACATTGTTCTTAAAATAGTAACAATGTTCGGTTATGGCTAATGGTGAGATGAACAATGTTTGGTATTGGCTAATGGTTAGATGAACAATGTTTGGTATTGCCTAATGGTTAAAT
>NW_013877467.1:0-299 GCF_000517525.1 Limulus polyphemus
GGTATGGCCAGGTGGTTAGGGCGCTCGACTCGCAATCTGAGGGTCGCGGGTTCGAATCCCCGTCTCACCAACATGCTCCCCTTTCAGGCCGTGGGGGCGTTATAATGTGACGGTCAATCCCACTATTCGTTGGTAAAAGAGTAGCCCAAGAGTTGGCGGTGGGTGGTGATGACTAGCTGCCTTCCCTCTAGTCTTACACTACAAAATTAGGGACGGCTAGCGCAGATAGCCCTCGTGTAGCTTTGCGCGAAATTCATAACAAACAATTACCATGAGAAAGGTTATGAAGTTTTGGTGGG
>NW_013877468.1:0-300 GCF_000517525.1 Limulus polyphemus
AACAGAATATACAAAAACATACTTGAAAAACCTACTCACAAAATCACAAAAAAGGCTGAGGTACAATCAAAACAGTATGGGTATAAGATGAGTAAAAGGTAAGTAGAAAAAATGTCAAAATCCCTTCCGTTACGAATGAGAAACATAAGCACAGGAATGTCAGGGATAAAAGAAGGCTCAGACCACTTGAAAGACTCCACACCACTTACCCCACAAAAGCCATCACCTCTCCCAACAGACAAACGGTTGTGTGAACAAAGTTGTGTTGTTTCATACACACACACACACAAAAAGGCATCG
>NW_013877469.1:0-604 GCF_000517525.1 Limulus polyphemus
CCTACATTAAGTCCAGCACAGAGGTACCAAGGTTGATACAGTCATCTGGATTCAAGGCCAGAAAAGGTCTGCTTTCAGAGAGGTTTGAGGGACTTTGTTGGCACTGTAATAAACCGCAGAGTCTGTGACAAAGTTGCACCTTTGGCCATCCAGCTTTCCTGTCACATAGACACTGTGTGTGCTTGGCATATTACACCTAGCTGTTGGGACTTTCATGATGAGGGTTGGTGGGCATCGCTCAACACCAACCACTACTGGTCTCTTTGAGGCTGACCTGTTGGTAATATTCTTCCTACACTGGCTCCTCAAATGTCTGTGCTTTCCACAGTTCCAACATCCTTTCTGGATACCAGCCTTTCCTGCTGTGGCACCTCCCCTGTGTTGAAGTTTCCAGCATTGAGCTCTCTTGTGCCCTATCTCAGCAAACCCTTGTGAGCATCAAGGTGTTAGATCACGAAGGAGTACCAGAAGCCATACAGAAGCTTTATGGTGTGACAGGACATTCTACAAGGTTGTGGGGACCAGTGTGGGTAACTATTGAGCTCATGGGATAAAGGACAGACAGGAAGTATACTTGGCTGACATTGAAGACGAATGCATATTA
>NW_013877470.1:0-299 GCF_000517525.1 Limulus polyphemus
CCATTGGCCTAGTAACATCCTCATAAAATGATGGCAGATTAGTTATGTACATGTATGGTAGTACATGATTTAATATAGTGTACTACAAGACGTTTACAGAACTGTGCGATGAGTTGCATGTATAATTAGCATATATTTCCATCTGTTGCATAGTGACGTATATGCTCCATCAAGAGTGTTGGTGGAATGACCATTTTATTTGCTTAATGGATATAATATTTATTTTTAGTATTTTAATATTTTCTGAAATAAAATATTATATACGAGACTGACTCTACTAGCACCATAAATAGACAGTC
>NW_013877471.1:0-300 GCF_000517525.1 Limulus polyphemus
GCTGACTTCAAATTAAAGCTTCAACAAATTACTTTATAGAATTATCATCGTTTGATAAGTGCTGACTTCAAATTAAAGCTTCAACAAATTACTTTATAAAATTATCATCGTTTGATAAGTGCTGACTTCAAATTAAAGCTTCAACAAGTTACTTTATAGAATTATCATCGTTTGATAAGTGCTGACTTCAAATTAAAGCTTCAACAAATTACTTTATAAAATTATCATCGTTTGATAAGTGCTGACTTCAAATTAAAGCTTCAACAAGTTACTTTATAAAATTATCATTGTTTGATAAGT
>NW_013877472.1:0-300 GCF_000517525.1 Limulus polyphemus
CAAGCTCCCCCTAACAAACGAATATTTATTTTGAAATATTAATCATATAGCTTACAACACTATACAAAGATATTATCATGATCTTCTACCTTCAACGATCTACAAGACTTTCGATATACGGTAGTTATGACGTCGACGACTCTTGTTACAATAAGATAATTTTAAAAATTACAGGTAATCAAAATCTGTTGTTTATGTATATGTTTATCCAGCTTAGAATTACGTATGTTAGGTATGTTAAGATATTTGTTGCATAACAGCCCATGGTGGAAAATTTATTTTCTTCAGACATTATTATGT
>NW_013877473.1:0-300 GCF_000517525.1 Limulus polyphemus
TGACTCGATATATTTCCTCTGCTGAGAAAGAAGAACGTCAAAATACAGAGCACTTCCTGATTGACTCGATATATTTCCTCTGCTGAGAATGAACAACGTCAAAATACAGAGCGCTTCCTGAATGACTCGATATATTTTCTCTGCTGAAAAAGAACAACGTCAAAATACAAAACACTTCCTGAATGACTCGATATATTTTCTCTGCTGAAAAAGAACAACGTCAAAATACAAAACACTTCCTGAATGACTCGATATATTTTCTCTGCTGAGAAAGAACAACGTCAAAATACAGAGCACTTC
>NW_013877474.1:0-300 GCF_000517525.1 Limulus polyphemus
TCTACCATGTTTCTCCTTTGGTACGGTGCATAATCTAAAACAGTTCTGTACTTTTCTTTCTGTAAGATATTCTTGCACCAACACCAATGAAACTGATGTGTCCACCATGTTTCTCCTTTGGTACGGTGCATAATCTAAAACAGTTCTGTACTTTTCTCTCTGTAAGATATTCTTGCACCAACACCAATGAAACTGATGTGTCTACCATGTTTCTCCTTTGGTACGGTACAGAATCTAAAACAGTTCTGTACTTTTCTCTCGGTAAGATATTTTTGCACCAACACCAATGAAACTGATGGG
>NW_013877475.1:0-300 GCF_000517525.1 Limulus polyphemus
CTTCAACAAATTTGGTATGTAGTTACACTTTAACGTTGCGTAGTAATATGCAGAGTTTTACCATCCTACTGTTTGTTTTAAAGGAGATATGGAAGGTTTTGCGTTTTGTACCAGTACGTCGTTCCATTTGGACGGATCATCTCCAAATTTTATATTAACGTTCGTTGCATACTTGCATATTTACATGCAAAATTCTATCCTTCTATTATCATTTTTGCGACTTTTGTGGTCGTTTTATGTTACTCTTTTATTGGTTTTTCTGAGAGCGTATGTGTACTGCAGTGAAGCTTTTGGTTACTG
>NW_013877476.1:0-386 GCF_000517525.1 Limulus polyphemus
CAGACATGTTGTAGTACTAGTTGAATCATCATATACTCGTTGAAATATTAGCATAATTAGACCCAGACATGTTGTAGTACTAGTAGAATCATCAGTATACTCGTTGAAATATTAATATAATTAGCAAAGACATGTTGTAGTACAAGTATAATCATCATATACTCGTAGAAATATAGTATAATTAGCACAGACATGTTGTAGTACTAGTAGAATTATTATATACTCGTTGAAATATTAGTATAATTAGCACAGACATGTTGTAGTACTAGTAGAATCATCATATACTCGTTGAAATATTAGAAGACATGTTGTAGTACTATTTGAATCATCATATACTCGTTGAATATTAGTATAATTAGCACAGACATGTTGTAGTACTAGTAGAA
>NW_013877477.1:0-355 GCF_000517525.1 Limulus polyphemus
GTGAGTCTTCTTATTGACAGTACACAGTATAGTTAAATCTCGTGTCTTCTTATTGACAGTACACAGTATAGTTAAATCTTGTGTCTTCTTATTGACAGTACACATTATCGATGAATATTGTTTTTTCTTATTGACAGTACACAGTATCGTTAAATCTTGTGTCTTCTTATTGACAGTACACAGTATTGTTAAATATTGTGTCTTTTTATTGACAGTACACAGTGTCGTAAAATCTTGTGTCTTCTTATTGACAGTACACAGTATCGTTAAATCTTGTGTCTTCTTATTGACAGGATTTATTAATTGTTAAATCTTGTGTTTTCTTACTGACAGTACACATTATCGTTGAATATTA
>NW_013877478.1:0-300 GCF_000517525.1 Limulus polyphemus
ACTGTACCTTATTTCTGGTGCAGTAATTACTCTATATAGTGTACCCTATCCCTGGTGCAGTAAATACTCTACATAGTGTACCCTATCCCTGGTGTAGTAACTACTCTATATATTGTACCTGTCCCTGGTGCAGTAAATACTCTACATACTGTACCCTATCCCTCATGTAGAATAAATACTCTACATACTGTTCCTTATCTCTGGTGCAGTAAATACTCTACATACTGTACCTTATTCTGGTGTAGTAAATACTCTACATACTATACCTTATCTCTGATGCAGTAAATACTCTACATAGTC
>NW_013877479.1:0-296 GCF_000517525.1 Limulus polyphemus
TTGTCCTTCTTTTTGTACTAGTACACAGTATCGTTAAATCTTGTGTCTTCTAATTGACATTACACAGTATCGTTAAATCTTGTGTCTTCTAATTGACATTACACAGTATCGTTAAATCTTATGTCTTCTAATTGACATTACACAGTATCGTTAAATCTTGTGTCTTCTTATTGACAGTACACAGTATCGTTAAATCTTGTGTCTTTTTATTGAAAGTACACAGTATTGCTAAATCGTGTGTCTTCTTATTGACAGTACATAGTTTTGTTAAATCTTGTGTCTTCTTATTGAAAGAC
>NW_013877480.1:0-299 GCF_000517525.1 Limulus polyphemus
TTCCATCTTACGATCAGTTTGTTAATGCTCTGATTAAAGAAATCACTTGGTTTTGAAGCAAAAAACATGTCGATGTCCTCTTTAACACCTTCCATATTTGCATACATCTTCCCATTAAGATGGTGTTGCAGCGAAACGAAAAAGATGGTAATCTGATGGTGCCATATCTGGAGAATATGGTGGGTGGGGGAGAACTTCCCAACCAAACTCCTTAATCTTGCTTTGTGTCAAACGCGCCACATGTGGACGTGCATTGTCATGGAGAAGAAAAACACATTTCCCATTGACGAGTGAAGGGC
>NW_013877481.1:0-300 GCF_000517525.1 Limulus polyphemus
TATTATTAAGTAGTAAGTATTATTATGTTACCAAATTAAGTAATAATAGGGGGAACAATCACCAAGTTTTTTATATTTTTATTAAATATAAACAAAAACTTGGCGACTGTTTAACCTATTATTTAATTTTGATATTTTCGTCGCCTATGCGGTTTTAACTATATTTGTCTATTATTTTATTACAAACTAGCTGGATTACCCGTGCCATGGATAGAAGTTATGTAAACTCATAAAATAATAAAAGGTTATCTTAGGACATAAAGCTGCTTCCGTCCTATGTAATTGTAAAAACGCAAACAC
>NW_013877482.1:0-299 GCF_000517525.1 Limulus polyphemus
AATAATATCTGTTTATCTGTGTGTTTGTCTTCAGTACATATAAACAAATTAATAATATCTGTTTATCTGTGTGTTTGTCTTCAGTACATATAAACAAAATAATAATATCTGTTTATCTGTGTGTTTGTCTTTAGTACATATAAACAAAATAATAATATCTGTTTATCTGTGTGTTTGTCTTCAGTACATATGAACAAAATAATAATACTGTTTATTTGTGTGTTTGTCTTCAGTACATATAAACAAAATAATAATATCTGTTTATCTGTGTGTTTGTCTTCAGTATATATAAACAAAAT
>NW_013877483.1:0-488 GCF_000517525.1 Limulus polyphemus
TACTCTAAACAATACTAATTCTAGCCTTCTATAACGGAACTTTCAACACACAACTGTACTCTAAACAATACTAATTCTTGCCTTCTATAACGGAACTTACAACAGACAACTGTGCTATAAACAATATTAATTCTAGTCTTCTATAACGGAACTTTCAACAGACAACTGTACTCTAAACAGTACTAATTCTAGTCTTCTATAACGGAACTTTCAACAGACAACTGTACTCTAAACAATACTAATTCTAGCCTTCTATAACGGAACTTTCAACAGACAACTGTACTCTAAACAGTACTAATTCTAGCCTTCTATGTTTGTTGAAAGTTCCGGACAACTGTACTCTAAACAATATTAATTCTAGTCTTCTATAACGGAACTTTCAACACACAACTGTACTCTAAACAATACTAATTCTAGTCTTCTATAACGGAACTTTCAACAGACAACTGTACTCTAAACAATATTAATTCTAGCTTTCTATAACGGAG
>NW_013877484.1:0-299 GCF_000517525.1 Limulus polyphemus
ATAATTGGTAATTGTTTCCATTATTACAAAAGGGGGGGATACTTATAATAACTTGTAATTATCAGCACAAATCTTCAATTGGTTTAAATTATAAATTTCAATTAAAGAGAAATATCAAATTTTGTTTTAAAAGGTTAGTTATTTATAATATTAAAATATCTTATATTACTTTATAAATTACTAGAATCTGAGCTTTACAGGTAGTGTTTATAGAGTTTTTCTGTATTTATCAATGTGTGAAAATGATGTTTATAGATGATTAAAACTTTTATTTGAGTAGAAACACGGTAAGAAAAAAT
>NW_013877485.1:0-300 GCF_000517525.1 Limulus polyphemus
GATTTATCAATACTGTATACTGTCAATAAGAAGACATAATTTAACAATTCTGTGTCCTGTCAATAAGAAGATAAAGAATTTATCAATACTGTGTACTGTCAATAAGAAGACACAAGATTTAACGATACTGTGTACTATCATAACAAGTCATAAGTTTTAATGATACTTTGTACTATCAATAACAAGCCACAAGATTTAACAATACTGTGTCCTGTCAATAACAAGCCACAAGATTTAACGATACTGTGTACTGTCAGTAAAAAGACACAAGATTTAACAATACTGATTCCTGTCAAAAAG
>NW_013877486.1:0-298 GCF_000517525.1 Limulus polyphemus
ATAAAGTACTCATTTATTCATACCAATAAATTCCCACCAGCTATAGTTGAAAAGATCTCCAACATTCCCCACAATAAAACTCAACTCACGAACAAAATTGACACTAACACATCCAACAACAGTACATTACACTGCAGTTTACCTTTTGTTCCTGAAACCAGCTCAAGAATTATCCACACTTGGACTAAACTAGCCAGTAAACACAATATCCCTGTCAACGTTAAATTCTCACAAAACCCGGACCCTAAACTTAAATCGTTACTAAACAAAATTATTTAGAATCACACAATAACAACGT
>NW_013877487.1:0-300 GCF_000517525.1 Limulus polyphemus
ATGCATTGTTGTGAGACGATACAATGCTTACAGGTAGTTGATACAAGTAGTGTGATGAGTGTGCGCATGGTTACACAACTTTGTGATAGAGAAGACGTGTGCGTGTATTGTGTGTCCTTTTACGTATATTTGTGTGTTGTACATATGTGTTTATATATTTATATTTAAATCTGGAACACTGGTTCAATACACGAATTAAACCTGAATAGGCGACTTTTTGCGACTTTGGATATCAGAACGCTTTTTGTTTAAGTACCTGCAATGAAGTTTCCAAGAAAAGCGATTACGAACCTTCTGTAA
>NW_013877488.1:0-300 GCF_000517525.1 Limulus polyphemus
GCAGCCTTTCCTTTCATGGCATCTTCCCTGTATTGAAGTTTCCAGCATTGAGCTGTCTTGTGCCCAGGTTTTTTACAGTGCCAGCAAAGTCCCTCAAACTTCTCTGAAAGCTAACCTGTTCTGGCCTTGAATCCTGATGACTGTACCAGCCTTGGTACCTCTGTGCTGGACTTAACATAGGATTCAAATTGAAGAGCTCTGGCCATTGCATCCTGCATAGAAGAGGGATGTGCTTGCTTTACTTGTATCTTTAGTTGTGGACTGTCCAAGGCATCTGCAAACAATTTGAGGAGATCAGGT
>NW_013877489.1:0-300 GCF_000517525.1 Limulus polyphemus
CTTCCCCTTAGTGATTACTGGTACTAACAATTTACCATATGACAAGTGTGGTTTTATCTCTTCCCCTTAGTGATTACTGGTACTAACAATTTACCATATGACAAGTGTGGTTTTATCTCTTCTCCTTAGTGATTACTGGTACTAACAAGTTACCATATGACAAGTGTGGTTTTATCTCTTCCCCTTAGTGATTACTGGTACTAACAATTTACCATATGACAAGTGTGGTTTTATCTCTTCCCCTTAGTGATTACTGGTACTAACAATTTACCATATGACAAGTGTGGTTTTATCTCTTCT
>NW_013877490.1:0-300 GCF_000517525.1 Limulus polyphemus
ATGTTGGATGTTTGTAAATCTATCTGGGAGATCCTTTTATCGTGTCAAGCATGTCGGATGTTTGTAAATCTATCTGGGAGATCCTTGTATCGCGTCAAGCATGTTGGATGTTTGTAAATCTATCTGGGAGATCCTTTTATCGTGTGATGCATGCCGGATGTTTGTAAATCTATCTGGGAGATCCTTGTATCGCGTCAAGCATGCCGGATGTTTGTAAATCTATCTGTAAGACCCTTTTATCGTGTCAAGCATGTTGGATGTTTGTAAATCTATCTGGGAGATCCTTTTATCGCGTCAGGC
>NW_013877491.1:0-429 GCF_000517525.1 Limulus polyphemus
GTATACAGAGTAAATGGTGATACAGGTTTAGATGTTAAATATACAAAGAGTAAATGTTGATACAGTTTTAGATGTTAAATGTACAAAGAGTAAATGTTGATACAGGTTTAGATGTTAAATATACAAAGAGTAAATGTTGATACAGTTTTAGATGTTAAATGTACAAAGAGTAAATGTTGATACAGTTTTAGATGTTAGATGTAGAAAGAATAAATGTTGATACAGTTTTAGATGTTAAATGTACAAAGAGTAAATATTGATACAGTTTTAGATGTTAAATGTACAGAGAGCAAATGTTGGTACAGTTTTAGATGTTAAATGTACAAAGAGTAAATGTTGATACAGTTTTAGATGTTAAATGTACAGAGAGCAAATGTTGATACAGTTTTAGATGTTAAATGTACAAAGAGTAAATGTTGATACAGTTTT
>NW_013877492.1:0-298 GCF_000517525.1 Limulus polyphemus
AAAGTAGATATCTTAATGTGGCTCTAAAACAAATATATTGTAAAGTAGACACAGTAGATGTCTCAATGTGGCTCTAAAACAAATAGATCGTAGAGTAGACACAGTATATATATCAATGTGGCTCTAAAACAAATTATTCACAAAGTAGACACAGTAGATATCTTAATGTGTAAAACAAATATATTGTAAAGTAAACACAGTAGATGTTTCAATGTGGCTCTAAAACAAATATATCGTAAAGTAGACACAGCAGATATATTAATGTGGCTCTAAAACAAATAGATCAAAAAGTAGACAC
>NW_013877493.1:0-299 GCF_000517525.1 Limulus polyphemus
GTGCGTGTTTGTAAGCTGGTTCTAATAGGACTGTGCGTGTTTGTAAGCTGGCTCTAACAGGACTGTGCGTGTTTGTGAAGCTGGTTCTAACAGGACTGTGCGTGTTTGTGAAGCTGTCTCTAACAGGCCTGCGCGTGTTTGTGAAGCTCTCTGTAACTGGACTGTGCGTGTTTGTAAAGCTGGTTCTAATAGGACTGTGCGTGTTTGTAAAGCTGGCTCTAACAGGACTGTGCGTGTTTGTGAAACCGTTTCTAACAGGACTGTGCGTGTTTGTAAAGCTGTCTCTAACAGGCCTGCGC
>NW_013877494.1:0-490 GCF_000517525.1 Limulus polyphemus
AAACTGTATCATTTGGTATAAACACACAAATAGATAACATCATGTTAAACTGTATCATTTGGTATAAACACACATCATGTTAAACTGTATCATTTGGTATAAACACACATCATGTTAAACTGTATCATTTGGTATAAACACACATCATGTTAAACTGTATCATTTGGTATAAACACACATCATGTTAAACTGTATCATTTGGTATAAACACACATCATGTTAAACTGTATCATTTGGTATAAACATACACCATGTTAAACTGTATCATTTGGTATAAACACACACCATGTTAAACTGTATCATTTGGTATAAACACACAAATATATACCA
Organism: Limulus polyphemus; assembly: GCF_000517525.1. NCBI lineage: Eukaryota > Metazoa > Arthropoda > Merostomata > Xiphosura > Limulidae > Limulus > Limulus polyphemus. The sequence continues at coordinate 331 of NW_013877494.1, forward strand.
TCATGTTAAACTGTATCATTTAGTACAAACACACAAATAGATAACATCATGTTGAACTGTATCATTTAGTATAAACAGACATCATGTTGAACTGTATCATTTAGTATAAACACACATCATGTTAAACTGTATCATTTAGCATAAACGGACATATAGATAG
>NW_013877495.1:0-300 GCF_000517525.1 Limulus polyphemus
TCTGTATGGTTATTACATAATGTTAACTGGATCCTAAAGGATGTTTTACCGGGTCCATAAGTGTTCATTTTGTATGGTTATTAAATAAAGGTAACTGGATCCTAAAGGATGTTTTACCAGGTCCACAAGTGTTCATTCTGTATGGTTATTAAATAAAGGTAACTGGATCCTAACGGATGTTTTACCAGGTCCACAAGTGTTCATTTTGTATGGTTATTACATAATGTTAACTGGATCCTAAAGGATGTTTTACCAGGTCCACAAGTGTTCATTTTGTATGGTTATTACATAATGTTAACT
>NW_013877496.1:0-300 GCF_000517525.1 Limulus polyphemus
CACTTGACTGTAATTTATAAAAAAGCTAGATGACTCATTAGGTATTTAACATGACTTTAATGACCCAAAGGCTAACACTTGACTGTAGCTTAGAAAAAAGGCTAGATGACTCATTAGCTATTTAACATGACATAATGACCCAATGGTCTAACACTTGACTATAGCTTAGAAAAAGGCTGAATAACTCATTAGGTATTTAACATGACCATAGTGACCCAATAGCCGAACACTTGACTGTCACTTAGAAAAAGGCTTGATGTCTCATTAGGTATTTAACATGATTGTATTGACCCACTGATC
>NW_013877497.1:0-300 GCF_000517525.1 Limulus polyphemus
AACTATACTGTGTACTGTCAATAAGAAGACATAAGATTTAACAATACTGAGTACTCTCAATAAGAAGACACACGATTTAGCAATACTGTGTACTATTTATAAAAAGACAAAAGATTTAACGATACTGTGTACTGTCAATAAGAAGACAGAAGATTTAATGATACTGTGTACTGTCAATAAGAAGACACAAGATTTAATGATACTGTGTACTGTCAATAAGAAGACACAAGATTTAACAAAACGGTGTATTGTCAATAAGAGGACACACGATTTAACAATACTGTGAACTGTTAATAAGAA
>NW_013877498.1:0-300 GCF_000517525.1 Limulus polyphemus
TCATGCCGGGCCGTATAATAATGATACCTGTTGAAGTTAATATGCTCACAAATCCTTGATTTTGGTAAGTAAATTAAGTCTCTATTCCGTCAAATCATTTAGTGAATACAGCGTTGTATAGCTTATTTGAACGATTAATTAGACTCAATTAGATCCTTCATTCTGTTATAAAACTCTATTTGATGTCATATTTAATCACTAACCTTAATTTAATAACCTCAATAATACAGTTTTGTAACTGTTCCTTCTTTAACTAATACACACACACACACACACACACACATATATATATATATATAT
>NW_013877499.1:0-298 GCF_000517525.1 Limulus polyphemus
CTAAGGACTTACCCAGTTATTTTAGTTACCTCATCTACCAGCTCACTGAAGACTTGACAATGAAACTTTACTTACATTGTCCACCAGGTGGTTTGGTTGCTTCATCCACCAACTTCAGGAAGAACTTGCTCACGCGCTTTAGTTACTTTATCCACCAGCTTTACAAAACACTTGACTAGGTAGTTAAGTTACTTTGGCCAAAAACGTTACTAAAGACTTGTTCAGGTATGTCATTTACATCATCTACCAGCTCACTGAAGACTTGACAATGAAACTTTACTTACATTGTCCACCAGGT
>NW_013877500.1:0-300 GCF_000517525.1 Limulus polyphemus
CGTTCCAGGTTAGAAACAGCAACACATTAGAGACTTTCAACAACTCCTGTTAGTACCAGGTTAGATACAACATTACATTAAAGACTTTCAACAACCCGTGCCAGTACCAGGTTAGATACAAATACACATAAAATACTTACAACAACTCCTGCCAGTATCAGGTTAGATACAACAACACATTAAATACTTTCAACAACCCGTGCCAGTACCAGTTAGATACAAAAACACATAAAATACTTACAACAACCCCTGCCAGTATAAGGTTAGATACAACAACACATTAAATACTTTCAACAACCC
>NW_013877501.1:0-517 GCF_000517525.1 Limulus polyphemus
ATATTATTGCTTATAATAACACATAGTTTCTATTAATCTACATTGCTTATCATAACACCAAACTTCTTAGTAAGATATAAATGTTGGAGGTATCTCACATTCTACTTAATTTTAAATTTAAAAACAGCTAAAATGGAACAGAAAAAAAAATATAATTACAAAAAAGTTTCGCCATTGTTAACGTGACATCATCAGGTACTCAGCACAATTGTACACGACACTGAGTACACCCAATTGGTGACGTCAACCATATAACTTTGAGCTACCATAAGTATAAACCTACTCCTTGTGTTTTATCTAATTTAAAAGATACAGAACATTGTAATGAAAATAAAACTGATAAAATATTTGTCGAAAACCTAATACTAAAAAATGTAAAATAACAGAAGCCATTTTAATTCAGGAATACAAACCTTTAACATGCTCCGTCACCTGTCTACCAATTCCATGTTCTGCTATTCTACTACTTATGTTTCTACCAGTATCCCCTATGTAGATAGTATTACAGCCTGTACAT
>NW_013877502.1:0-300 GCF_000517525.1 Limulus polyphemus
CGTAGGTCAGTGTCATACCTATTGTACTACATCTATCTCTTGTAGGTTTCGTAGGTCAGTGTCATACTATTGTACTACATCTATCTCTTGTAGGTTTCGTAGGTCAGTGTCATACCTATTGTACTACATCTATCTCTTGTAGGTTTCGTAGGTCAGTGTCATACCTATTGTACTACATCTATCTCTTGTAGGTCTCGTACGTCAATGTCATACCTATTGTACTCCACCTGTCTCTTGTAGGTTTCGTACTTCAATGTCATACATATTGTACTACATCTATCTCTTGTAGGTTTCGTACTT
>NW_013877503.1:0-300 GCF_000517525.1 Limulus polyphemus
GATCGTGATTGTTAGATACCATGAAGTGGACAGTTGTCCACAATCCCATTTATATATCTTTATTTTATATAGCTACAAATGGCTAACTAGGATCGTGATTGTTAGATACCATGAAGTGGACAGTTGACCACAATCCCATTTATATATCTTTGTTATATATAGCTACAAATGGCTAAGATCGTGATTGTTAGATACCATGAAGTGGACAGTTGACCACAATCCCATTTAAATATCGTTGTTATATATATCTACAAATGGCTAAGATCGTGATTGTTAGATACCATGATGTGGACAGTTGAC
>NW_013877504.1:0-294 GCF_000517525.1 Limulus polyphemus
GAATTCCCGTCACACCAAACATGCTCGCCCTTTCAGCCGTGGGGCTGTTATAATGTGACGGTCAATCCCACTATTCGTTGGTAAAAGAGTAGCCCAAGAGTTGGCGGTGGGTGGTGATGACTAGCTGCCTTCCCTCTAGTCTTACACTGCTAAATTAGGGGCGGCTAGCGCAGATAGCCCTCGAGTAGCTTTGCGTGAAATTCAAAAACAAACAAACAAACAAACTTTTTAAAGAAGAAACAGTAACTAAGTTTCCGGAAATTTACTTTGTGTTTACATTTATTTGAGTAGAAG
>NW_013877505.1:0-299 GCF_000517525.1 Limulus polyphemus
TTAAGGATATAAATAGCATGAGACGAGCGGGAAGCGTGGTTCTAAAGTAATTGAATCAGCCTGGGCATACACTGACATAAGAAACAGAGGATCTTCAGAAGAAAGAAGACCAAACGAATTGCAGTAACTTGCGCCACAACTGTAAGTGAAACACACATAGAAGATAGTTCGACTTGTCAACTGAAATTCTAAAGTAAGTGAATAGGCTTAAGTGGACTTTTGACAAGAAGAAGAGAACTATATATAAATAGTGTTTATGATATGCCTGTAATCTCTAGTGTGAAGGCTTTGTTGTACAT
>NW_013877506.1:0-299 GCF_000517525.1 Limulus polyphemus
GTATATATATCTCCTCAGCCGTTGATACAGAACACCCATATGTTTTTCTTCTTGTGGTTTTGTGTATATATATCTCCTCAGCCGTTGATACAGGACACCCGTATGTTTTCTTCTTGTGGTTTTGTGTATATATATATATCTCCTCAGCCGTTGATGCAGGACAACTATATGTTTTTCTTGTGGTTTTGTGTATATATCTTCTCAGCCGTTGATACAGGACAACTATATGTTTTTTTTTGTGGTTTTGTGTATATATATATCTTCTCAGCCGTTGATACAGGACAACTATATGTTTTTCT
>NW_013877507.1:0-365 GCF_000517525.1 Limulus polyphemus
CAAACAACTTGTAATGATAATATTCTTTACTAGTGAACATTACATGTAATCCAGACACTTCAAACAACTTGTAATGATAATATAGTTTACTAGTGAACATTACATGTGTTTCAGGCACTGCAAACAACTTGTAATGATAATATAGTTTATTAGTGAACATTACGTGTGGTTCAGACACAGCAAACAACTTGTAATGATAATATAGTTTACTAGTGAACATTACGTGTGATCCAGACACAGCAAACAACTTGTAGTGATAATATAGTTTACTAGTGAACATTACATGTGATCCAGACACAGAATCACATGTAATGTTCACTAGTAAACTATATTATCATTACAAGTTGTTTGCAGACACTGCAAAC
>NW_013877508.1:0-473 GCF_000517525.1 Limulus polyphemus
ACTGATGTGGCTTAAAGTCCTACTAACTACCCTGCTGATGTGGCTTAAAGTCCTACTAACTACCCTACTGATGTGGCTTAAAGTCCTACTAACTACCCTACTGATGTGGCTTAAAGTCCTACTAACTACCCTACTGATGTAAAATACTTAACTTCTTATGTGAGACAAAGCATAAAGTAATTTGACAATAAATCTAAACTTCGTTTAAAGAGAAATCTCAACTGCTGTAATTATTGTTAAAAGCCAACGTTATTCTGTTCATCAGTGAATGAAACAACCCATATTTAAAAGTATTTTATGACTAAACCAGAGTATTAATGATTCGTGAGAGCGTGTTTGTAACATTTAATACTTTCATATTGTAACACTACAATCATAGCGTGTCTGTAACATTAATGCTTTCATATTGTAACCCTACAATTATAGTGTGTCTGTAACATTTAATGCTTTCATATTGTAACACTACAATTATA
>NW_013877509.1:0-299 GCF_000517525.1 Limulus polyphemus
TATTTAGATGGTAAATAAAATTCTCTGATTAAAATTTCACAATGATATATATATATATGTTAAATAAAAACTTCTGATTAAAAATTCACAACGATATAAATATGGTAAATAAAAACTTCTGATTAAACATTCACATCGATATATATATATATATATATGGTAAATAAAAACTTTTGATTAAACATTTACAACGATATATAAATATATATATATGGTAAATAAAACATGTTTCAACATTCATATCGAAATATATATATATATATATATACGGTAATAAAAAACCTCTGATTAACCATTCA
>NW_013877510.1:0-300 GCF_000517525.1 Limulus polyphemus
CTAGCTAAGCCCGACCCAGTCTATAGAAGTTACCGGCATACAAATACTAGCTAAGCCCGACCTATTCTGTAGAAGTTACCGGCATACAACTACTAGCTACGCCCGACCCAGTCTATAGAAGTTACCGGCATGTAACTACTAGTTACGCCTGACCCAGTCTGTAGAAGTTACCGGCATACAACTACTAGCTACTCCCGACCCAGTCTATAGAAGTTACAGGCATCTAACTACTAGTTACACCCGACCCAGTCTTTAGAAGTTACCGGCATGTAACTACTAGTTACACCCGACCCAGTCTTT
>NW_013877511.1:0-300 GCF_000517525.1 Limulus polyphemus
CATAGTAATATAGACTGTCATACAAAGTCTCTACACCGGTGGCATAGTAATATAGACTGTTATACAAAGTCTCTACACTGGTAGCATAGTAATATAGACTGTTATACAAAGTCTCTACACCGGTAGCATAGCAATATAGACTGTTATACAAAGTCTCTACACTGATAGCATAGTAATGTAGACTGTTATACAAAGTCTCTACACCGGTAGCATAGTAATATAGACTGTTATACAAAGTCTCTACACCGGTAGCATAGTAATGTAGACTGTTATACAAAGTCTCTACACTGATAGCAGAGT
>NW_013877512.1:0-300 GCF_000517525.1 Limulus polyphemus
ATCCCAGATATGAATGTCAGTACTAGGAGTGATCCAGTACGAAGGAAGCCACAGGAATATGATGGGAAAGCACCATGGGAAGCATATAGAGCACAGTTTGAGTTACTGGCAGAGATTAACGGATGGACAGAGGAGCAGAAAGCTGTATATCTGGCAACGAGCTTGAAGGGACAACCACTGGAAATACTTGGACAGTTGACAGCAGCCGACAGACATAACTATAGAGCTCTGGTAGAGACTCTGGAACTCAGGTACGGAACCCAAAACCAGTCAGAAGTCTACAGGGCCAGGTTCAGGACG
>NW_013877513.1:0-437 GCF_000517525.1 Limulus polyphemus
GCCACTATCCATCTGTATTAAAAGACCTACCACCACTATCCATATATAATAAAGACCTACCAGCCACTATCCATATATAATGAAAGACCTACCAGCCACTATCCATCTGTATTAAAGACCTACCAGCCACTATCCATCTCTTTAAAGATGTACCAGCCACTATCCATCGGTATTAAAACCTACCAGCCACTATCCATCTGTATTAAAAGACCTACCAGCCACTATCCACATATAATAAAAGACCTACCAGCCACTATCCATATATAATAAAAGACTTACCAGCCACTATCCATATATAATGAAAGACCTACCAGCCACTATCCATCTGTATTAAAAGACCTACCAGCCACTATCCATCTGTATTAAAGACCTACCAGCCACTATCCATCGGTATTAAAAGACCTACCAGCCACTATCCATCTGAAAAGACATATCAG
>NW_013877514.1:0-300 GCF_000517525.1 Limulus polyphemus
GATAAAGTGTAAATACATACCAAATTTGGTGAAGAATCATCAATTTAGGACCCTCTGGTAACAAAAAATCGGAAAACAATCAGTAACCAAAAGTTTCACTGCAGTACACATACGCTTCCAGAAAAGCCAATAAAAGAGTAACATAAAACGACCACAAAAGTCGCAAAAATTATAATAAAAGGCTAGAATTTTGCATGTAAATTCGCAAGCATGCAACGAACGTTACTGAAGAAATTTCGAAAAGTATCCGTCCAAATTTGGAACGACGTACTGGTACAAAACGCAAAACATTCCATAACT
>NW_013877515.1:0-570 GCF_000517525.1 Limulus polyphemus
GAAAACGTCCGTATAATCTATAATTGTTCTTCCATGACAAGAATGTAGAAAACGTCCATATAATCTATAATTGTTCTTCCATGACAAGAATGTAGAAAACGTCCGTATAATCTATAATTGTTCTTCCACGACAAGAATGTAGAAAACATCCGTATAATCTGTAATTGTTCTTTCATGACAAGAATGTAGAAAATGTCCATATAATCTTTAATTGTTCTTCCACGACAAGAATGTAGAAAACGTCCATATAATCTATAATTGTTCTTCCACGACAAGAATGTAGAAAATGTCCATATAATCTAATTGTTCTTCCACAACAAGAATGTAGAAAACGTCCATATAATCTATAATTGTTCTTCCATGACAAGAATGTAGAAAACGTCCGTATAATCTATAATTGTTCTTCCACGACAAGAATGTAGAAAACGTCCGTATAATCTGTAATTGTTCTTCCATGACAAGAATGTAGAAAACGTCCTTATAATCTATAATTGTTCTTCCACGACAAGAATGTAGAAAACGTCCATATAATCTATAATTGTTCTTCCACGACAAGAATGTAGAAAATGT
>NW_013877516.1:0-300 GCF_000517525.1 Limulus polyphemus
GATAAAATAACAGGAGGACATCTCGGGATTAGGAAGACATTGAGTCATCTACGACAAAGATTTTATTGGATAGATATGAGGCGAGATGTGGAAGAATGGTGCCGGACATGCAGTACATGTAGGGCAAAAAGTGGATCCAAGCATACGGGACACTCACCTTATGAAGAGTTGCCTGAGAATGTGTCAGAGTTTGTGGAAGTGTTATCGGAAAGGATGGATGATAACCACCATCAAGTGCGTTCAAACTTGGAAACGTCTGCTGATTCGATGAAGTTAACTTATGATAAGAGATCTACTGAA
>NW_013877517.1:0-300 GCF_000517525.1 Limulus polyphemus
CATATATGTATGTATAGAGTAAACCTCTACCATATACGTAATTAGTGTAAGGTTCTGAACAAACAAACAAGTTCTGACTGATAGTTCTAGTTCATTTAAATATGTTTTTATTTAGGATTAGAGAAAATATGCCCAGTTTATATATATATATATAAATACACTCGCATGAATATATATAACTTTATTCATGTACAGGGTGTCCAAGAAGTATGGACCCGTAGGGAAAATAGACATTATATTCTAAAAGTAACAAAATATTTCTAATGTCAGTTGTAAATATATCAGGAAAGAAAATACCCT
>NW_013877518.1:0-300 GCF_000517525.1 Limulus polyphemus
AATATCCAATGGAAGAGGAATAGCTTAGATTTTAGCAATATCCAACGGAAGGTAGGAATAGCTTAGATTTAGGAATATCCAATGGATGAATAATAGCTTAGATTTAGGAATATACAACGGAAGAGGAATAGCTTAGATTTAGGAATATCCAATGGATGAGGAATAGCTTAGATTTAGGAATATACACCGGAAGAGGAATAGCTTAGATTTAGGAATATCCAATGGATGAGGAATAGCTTAGATTTAGGAATATACACCGGAAGAGGAATAGCTTAGATTTAGGAATATCCAATGGATGAG
>NW_013877519.1:0-635 GCF_000517525.1 Limulus polyphemus
GAAACTAGGAAACACTGTACCTACTCTTACTAGAACATTAGAGACTAGGAAACACTGTACCTACTCTTACTAGAACATTAGAGAAACTAGGAAACACTGTACCTACTCTTACTAGAACATTAGAGAAACTAGGAAACACTGTACCTACTCTTACTAGAACATTAGAGACTAGGAAACACTGTACCTACTGTTACTAGAACATTAGAGACTAGTAAACACTGTACCTACTCTAACTAGAACATTAGAGAAACTAGGAAACACTGTACCTATTCTTACTAGAACATTAGAGACTAGGAAACACTGTACCTACTGTTACTAGAACATTAGAGACTAGTAAACACTGTACCTACTCTAACTAGAACATTAGAGAAACTAGGAAACACTGTACCTATTCTTACTAGAACATTAGAAACTAGGAAACAATGTACCTACTCTTACTAGAACATTAGAGACTAGGAAACACTGTACCTACTCTTACTAGAACATTAGAGAAACTAGGAAACACTGTACCTACTCTTACTAGAACATTAGAGACTAGGAAACACTGTACCTACTGTTACTAGAACATTAGAGACTAGGAAACACTGTACCTACTCTTACTAGAACATTAGAGACTAGGAAACAATGTACCTACT
>NW_013877520.1:0-452 GCF_000517525.1 Limulus polyphemus
AAGAATGGAAGAAATAGGTTAGTGAGTGAATGGAATGTTGGCAGATAGGTGACGAATGGAAGAAAAGGTTAGTGAGTGAATGGAATGTTGGCAGATAGGTGACGAATGGAAGAAAAGGTTAGTGAGTGAATGGAATGTTGGCAGATAGGTGACGAATGGAAGAATAAGGTTAGTGAGTGAATGGAATGTTGGCAGATAGGTGACGAATGGGAGAATAAGTTAGTGAGTGAATGGAATGTTGGCAGATAGGTGACGAATGGAAGAAAAGGTTAGTGAGTGAATGGAATGTTGGCAGATAGGTGACGAATGGGAGAATAAGTTAGTGAGTGAATGGAATGTTGGCAGATAGGTGACGAATGGGAGAATAAGTTAGTGAGTGAATGGAATGTTGGCAGATAGGTGACGAATGGAAGAAAAGGTTAGTGAGTGAATGGAATGTTGGCAGATAGGTG
>NW_013877521.1:0-318 GCF_000517525.1 Limulus polyphemus
CAGTATCGAGTATTTTACTGGCATCTGTTGTGTGCAGTACAATTAAAGTGTCTTATTCAGTATCGAGTATTTTACTGGAATCTGTTGTGTGCAGTACAATTAAAGTGTCTTATTCAGTATCGAGTATTTTACTGGAATCTGTTGTGTGCAGTACAATTAAAGTGTCTTATTCAGTATCGAGAATTTTACTGACATATGTTGTGTGCAATACAAGTAAAGTGTCTTATTCACTATCGAGTATTTTACTGGCATCTGTTGTGTGCAGTACAATTAAAGTGTCTTATTCAGTATCGAGTATTTTACTGGCATCTGTTGTGT
>NW_013877522.1:0-300 GCF_000517525.1 Limulus polyphemus
AATAAGAAGATACAAGATTTAACAATCCTATGTACTATCATAAGATGACACAAGATTTAACAATACTATGTACTGTCAATAAGAAGACACAAGATTTATCAATACTGTCTACTGTCAATAAGAAGACACAAGATTTAACAATACTGTGCACTCTCAATAAGAAGACACACGATTTAGCAATACTGTGTACTATCTATAAAAATAACCAAGATTTAACGATACTGTGTACTGTCAATAAGAAGACACACGATTTAACGATACTGTGTACTGTCAATAAGCAGACACAATATTCAACGATAC
>NW_013877523.1:0-562 GCF_000517525.1 Limulus polyphemus
GTAAGAAAACAGAAGATTTAACAATAATGTGTCCTGTCAATAAGAAGACACAAGATTTAACGATACTGCGTACTGTCAGTAAGAAAACACAAGATTTAACAATAATGTGTCCTGTCAATAAGACGACACAAGAATTTAACGATACTGTGCACTGTCTTCTTATTGTCTTCTTATTGACAGTGTACAGTATCGTTAAATCTTGTGTCGTCTTATTGACAGGACACAGTATCGTTAAATCTTGTGTCGTCTTATTGACAGGACACATTATTGTAAATTGGTCTTTCTTGTTCGTTAAATACTGTGTACTGTCAATAAGAAGACACAAGATTTAAAGATACTGTGTACTTCTTGAAAAAAAACACAAGATTTAACCATACTGTGTACTGTCAATAAGAACACACAAGATTTAACGAAAATGTGTACTGTTAGTAAGAAAACAGAAGATTTAACAATAATGTGTCCTGTCAATAAAAAGACATAAGATTTAACAATACTGTGTACTGTCAATAAGAAGACACAAGATTTAACGATACTGTGTACTGTCAATAAGAAGACACAAGAT
>NW_013877524.1:0-686 GCF_000517525.1 Limulus polyphemus
ACAAAGTGACCTGTCTTGGTTTTATTTTAGTGGACCAGTATTTTGGTTACCATACATTACATATGTATATATATATTATTATTTACATATAAGTTCTTAAATTTCAGTTACTTTTCTTAAAACATAAAACAGTAAATAAAGAAACATAGAAAACAATGAAGTTTGCTGCTATAATTGCCATAATTTGCTAAGCCTTGTCAAATTTCACACATGGAGGATGTAAAACAAAATAATTTTTTTAGGTTTTGTATATGCATTTTGAAATAATAAAATATCCTCAATTACTATATCAATACCACAGAATTCCACTATAATTTATCAGGCTTAGTAACTAAGCTGTATTTGTAATAAGATACTTTGAGCTCCATTATTTTTCAGCTTTGATTCTATGATGCAAAGGAAGGTTTTCTCACAAAAATACTTCAAAAAGCTGAAAAACCAAGAAAGGGACATTCAGAGTTTTCAGTTGGTTATAAACACATCATAAAGCAAAGTAGTTGTACGTAAACAAGTATTGCCAAAAATGGAAGAGGTGGGAGGGGTCACTGTGTTTGATTCGCTAATATAGTGATATCTCAGCAAATAGAAAAGACAGGAGGTTCTTATTTTATATTCTGGCTTTTCAATATCGATAACTTGAGTTTTTAATTCATAAGAAACTACAGACTTTGTACTTGGACATCACA
>NW_013877525.1:0-299 GCF_000517525.1 Limulus polyphemus
TTTGAATCTGCAACAATTAAAAATAGAGCCATTTTTGAAGAAAAAAACATGTCAACCATCTCTACATTAGGCTATCTGCTGTGTCTACAATGGGAATCGAACCTCGGACTTAAGCGTTGTAAATTTGTAAATTTACCGCTGACCCACAAGAGGGCAACAAAGTTGCATTTATCTATTAATGTTTTTTCTATTTTTGTTTAAGTCGGTTTTTTTTTATCCAAGTCTATTAATGTTTTGTTTGTTGTTAAGTACAAAGCTACACAATGGGCTATCTGTGGTCGGCTACCGCGGGTATCAAA
>NW_013877526.1:0-300 GCF_000517525.1 Limulus polyphemus
CAATACCATCCACACTTTCTCACTGTTAACTATATCTTTATCACAATACCATCCACAGTTTCTCACTGTTAACTATATCTTTATCACAATACCATCCATAGTTTCTCACTGTTAACTATATCTTTATCACAATACCATCCACAGTTTCTCACTGTTAACTATATCTTTATCACAATACCATCCACAGTTTCTCACTGTTAACTATATCTTTATCACAATACCATCCATAGTTTCTCACTCCCATATCTTTATTGCAAATTTTCACATACTCAGATACTTTCACTACCTTAAATTCCATCA
>NW_013877527.1:0-300 GCF_000517525.1 Limulus polyphemus
GAATCAACAATATAAACTTACACAATTATACCGATAATAACAATATATGAATTAAATCAACAATATAAACTTACACAGTTATACCGATAATAACAATATATGAATTAAATCAACAATATAAACTTACACAATTATACCGATAATAACAATATATGAATTGAATCAACAATATAAACCTACACAATTATACCGATAATAACAATATATGAATTGAATCAACAATATAAACTTACACAATTATACCGATAATAACAATATATGAATTGAATCAACAATATAAACTTACACAGTTATACCGAT
>NW_013877528.1:0-300 GCF_000517525.1 Limulus polyphemus
ATCGAAAGCGATTAAAACGCTGCTAACTGTTCTTGTTGCAAGGTTTCACACCAGTAGTCGTGGCATGACTTATAATACTTGACATATTTTAGTTACTTTGGATCGAAAGCGATTAAAACGCTGCTAACTCTGGTTATGTTCTTGCTGCAAAGTTTCACACCAGTAGTCGTGGCATGACTTATAATACTTGACATATTTTAGTTACTTTGGATCGAAAGCGATTAAAACGCTACTAACTCTGTTCTTGCTGCAAGGTTTCACACCAGTAGTCACTCTGTTCTTGCTGCAAGGTTTCACCCC
>NW_013877529.1:0-407 GCF_000517525.1 Limulus polyphemus
GTCAAAAAGAAGAGAAGATTTAACGATAATATGTACTTTCAATAAGAAGACACATTATTTATCAAAACTGTGTACTGTCAATAAGAAGACACATTATTTAGGAAAACTGTGTACTGTCAATAAGAAGACACACGATTTAACGATACTGTGTAGTATCAATAAAAAGACACAAGATTTATAAATACTGTGTACTATCAATAAGAACACACAAGATTTAACAATACTGTGTACTGCCAATAAGAAGACACAATATTCAACGATAATGTGTACTGTCAGTAAGAAAACACAAGATTTAACAATGACAGTACACAGTATTGTTAAATCTTGTGCCATCTTATTGACAGTACACAGTATTGTTAAATCTTGTGTCTTCTTATTGACAGGACACATTAAATAAGAAGACACAA
>NW_013877530.1:0-300 GCF_000517525.1 Limulus polyphemus
AGTGTATTCCTTTACCTGTAATGAGTGTATTTCTTTAACTGTAACGAGTGTATTCCATCAACTGTAACGAGTGTATTCCTTTAACTGTAAGGAGTGTATTCGTTTAACTGTAATAAGTGTATTATGTTAACTGCAATGAGTTTATTCCTTCAACTGTAATGAGTGTATTCCTTTAACTGTAACGAGTGTATTCGTTTTACTTAAACGAGTGTATTCCTTTAACTGTAATTAGTGTTTTCTTTAACTGTAATGAGTGTATTCCTTTAACTGTAAGGAGTGTATTCGTTTAACTGCAATGAC
>NW_013877531.1:0-300 GCF_000517525.1 Limulus polyphemus
GGATAATAGTGAAAAAAAATACAAATATGAAAGACATCATACATGTTGGATAATAGTCGACAAAAATACAAATATGAAGGACGTCATACATGTGGGATAATAGCAAAAAAAATACAAATATGAAGGACGTCATACATGTGGGATAATAGTGAAAAAAATACAAATATGAAGGACGTCATACATGTTGGACAATAGTAAAAAAATACAAATATGAAGGACGTCATACATGTTGGACAATAGTCGAAAAAATACAAATATGAAAGACGTCATACATCTTGGATAATAGTGAAAAAAAAATAC
>NW_013877532.1:0-289 GCF_000517525.1 Limulus polyphemus
CGTTATTATTTCTGATTAAAAACAACAACATGAAATATAATATTTCTTTTTTTAACTTACATAAACATCAGTATATATATATATATTCAAGAAATATTATCATAAGTTTTGGTTTGTTTTTGAATTTCGTGCAAAGCTACACGAGGGTTATCTGCGCTAGCCGTCCCTAATTTTAGCAGTGTAAGACTAGAGGGAAGACAGCTAGTCATCACCACCCCGGCCCGGCATGGCCAGGTGGATAAGGCGCTCGACTCACAATCTGAGGGTCGCGGGTTCGAATCCCTGTCAT
>NW_013877533.1:0-306 GCF_000517525.1 Limulus polyphemus
ACTGCTTCATCAGGTAATGTCCTATCAGGTAACAGTCAGGTGACACTTCTTCAGCAGCGCCATTTGTTCCTTTGTTCACTTCGTCCCAACTAAAATATCCTGGACCGTGATAATGCCAAAGCCTGTTGGCATGCACCACTTTTGGCTTACCTCGCCGACCACATTTTATCGGTTTTATCACGTCTGAGAAACGATCCACTATGTCATGATGGAGAAGACATCTTAGGAGACTTCCCTTTGGTCTTCCTGGGATTATACAACTACACCTTGTCTCCTGGGTCAAAGCTGACTTCAGTAGATCTCTTA
>NW_013877534.1:0-327 GCF_000517525.1 Limulus polyphemus
GTCAGTAAGAAAACATAAGATTTAACAATAATGTGTACTATCAATAAGAAGACACAAGATTTAAGGATACTATGTACTGTCAGTAAGAAAACACAAGATTTAACAATAATTTGTCCTGTCAATAAGAAGACACAAGATTTAACGATACTGTGTACTGTCAATAAGAAGACACAAGATTTAACGATACTGTGTACTGTCAATAAGAAGACACAAGATTTAACGATACTGTCTACTGTCAATAAGAAGACACAAGATTTAACGATACTGTGTACTGTCAATAAGAAGACATAAGATTTAACGGATACTGTCTACTGTCAATAAGAAGAC
>NW_013877535.1:0-300 GCF_000517525.1 Limulus polyphemus
TGGATCCAAATATAGGCAATCAAAACAGAACAGGAGAAAGTACCCAAAGATTTGAAGCCAATAATTGATTTTCTAAAAGCAAGTGTTTTGTGCCCTGCTTGGGAGAAGCTGTCTAGTCTAAGCCCTGTGACAAAGCACTATTGGGCATAATGGGACCAGTTAAAGCTTGCAGATGGTATTCTTGTCCGGAGATGGGAAACTACCGATGGGAAAGTGACGACCTGGCAAACAATTATACCGAGAAAGTTACCGGAAGTTGTGCTGCATCAATCCCATGATACTGTAACAGGAGGACATCTT
>NW_013877536.1:0-298 GCF_000517525.1 Limulus polyphemus
TCAGTAGGTTACAACCAGTACTTTAAGACAGCCCGTGTTCAGTTTCTTAATGGTTTAATAACTTCAGTAGGCTTACAACCAGTACTTTAAGACAGCCCGTGTTCAGTTTCTTAATGGTTTAATAACTTCAGTAGGTTTACAACCAGTACTTTAAGACAGCCCGTGTTCAGTTTCTTAATGGTTTAATAACTTCAGTAGGTTTACAACCAGTACTTTAAGACAGCCCGTGTTCAGTTTCTTAATGGTTTAATAACTTCAGTAGGTTTACAACCAGTACTTTAAGACAGCCCGTGTTCAG
>NW_013877537.1:0-296 GCF_000517525.1 Limulus polyphemus
CTTACTCCCTCCACTATTGATGGCCTATAGGATAGCAGAGCATGAAACCACTGGATACACTCCAGCAAAGTTGATGTTTGGTCGGGAACTTCGGTTGCTAGTGGATCTGTTAACAGGACGCCCACCTTATGAAGAGTTGCCTGAAAATGTGTCAGAATTCGTGAAAGTGTTATCGTAAAGGATGGATAATATTCACCATCAAATGCGTTTAAACTTGAAAACGTCTGCTGGTTCGATGAAGTTAACTTATGATAAGAGATCTACTGAAGTCAGCTTTGTACCAGGAGACAAGGTAT
>NW_013877538.1:0-300 GCF_000517525.1 Limulus polyphemus
CCGTGTACCTGTACGTAACTGTTGACAATGGTTTTACTGTAGGACTTTGTATACCTGTTGGGTGAATGTGTTACCGTGTACCTGTACGTAACTGTTGACAATGGTTTTACTGTAGGACTTTGTATACCTGTTGGGTGTATATGTTACCGTGTACCTGTACGCAACTGTTGGCAATGGTTTTACTGTGGGACTTTGTATACCTGTTGGGTGAATGTGTTACCGTGTACCTGTACGCAACTGTTGGCAATGGTTTTACTGTGGGACTTTGTATACCTGTTGGGTGTATATGTTACCGTGTAA
>NW_013877539.1:0-299 GCF_000517525.1 Limulus polyphemus
AGATATTAACGGCATTTAAACAGGTAGTAACATACCGGTGTCAAAGACCAATATTAAACAACAGCAGATATTAACGACATTTAAACAGGTAGTAACATACCAGTGTCAAAGAAAACATTAAACAACAGTAGATATTAACGACATTTAATACAGGTAGTAACATACCAGTGTCAAAGGACCAACATTAAACAACAGTAGATATTAACGACATTAAACAGGTAGTAACATACCAATGTCAAAGGACCAACATTAAACAACAGTAGATATTAACAACATTTAAACAGGTAGAACATACCAGT
>NW_013877540.1:0-299 GCF_000517525.1 Limulus polyphemus
ACATCTCCCCTGTGTTGAAGTTGCCAGCATTGAGCTCTTTTGTGCCCCAGGTTTATTACAGTGCCAGCAAAGTCCCTCAAACCTCTCTGAAAGCTGACCTTTTCTGGCCTTGAATCCTGACGACTGTACCAACCTTGGTACCTCTGTGCTGGACTTAATGTAGGATTCATATTCAAGAGCTCTGGCCATTGCATCCTGCATAGTAGAGGGGTGTGCTTGCTTTACTTGTATATTCAGTTGTGGACTGTCCAAGGCATCTACAAACTGATCCCTCAGCAACAACATGAGGACATTGGGTG
>NW_013877541.1:0-427 GCF_000517525.1 Limulus polyphemus
CGTGAGATACCTACGTAAGTTGGTTTCCCGTTGTGGCAGTAGTAAGGCGGGTATATGTTTATCGTGAGATACCTACGTAAGTTGGTTTCCCGTTGTGGCAGTAGTAAGGCGGGTATATGTTTATCGTGAGATACCTAAGTAAGTTGGTTTCCCGTTGTGACGGTAGTAAGGCGGGTATATGTTTATCGTTGATACCTACGTAAGTTGGTTTCCCGTTGGTGATGGTATATGTGTGTGTGTGTGTGTGTGTGTGGTGAGATGCTCATGTAAGTTGGTTTCTCCTACGTGATGGTAGTAAGACAGGTATATGTGTGTTTGGTGAGATACCTACTTCAGTTGGTTTCTCGTAGGTTTTGGTTGTAAGACAGGTATATGTGTATGGTAAGAAATCTCTATAAGTTTGTTTGCCTTATGTGATGGTAGTAAT
>NW_013877542.1:0-300 GCF_000517525.1 Limulus polyphemus
TTTTGATCTGTATGTTGTATGGGAAGTGTCTCACAAGTTGGATGAAGTGTGTTGTCTAGGTAAACATCTTTGTTGTACTCTGTGTTGATCTGTATGTTGTATGGGAAGTGTCTCACAAGTTGGATGAAGTGTGTTGTTTAGGTAAACATCTTTGTTGTACTCTGTGTTGATCTGTGTGTTGTGTGGGAAGTGTCTCACAAGTTTGGATGAACTGTATTGTTTATGTAAACATCTTTGTTGTACTCTGTTTTGATCTGTATGTTGTGTGGGAAGTGTCTCACAAGTTTGGATGAAGTGTAT
>NW_013877543.1:0-298 GCF_000517525.1 Limulus polyphemus
TATTGTTAAATCTTGCGTCTTCTTATTGACAGTACACAGTATCGTTAAATTTGTGTCTTCTTATTGACAGTACACAGTATTGTTAAATCGTGTGTCTTCTTATTGACAGTACACAGTATGGTTAAAACTTGTGTCTTCTTATTGAAAGTACCCAGTATTGTTAAATCTTGCGTCTTCTTATTGACAGTACACAGTATCGTTAAATCTTGTGTCTTCTTATTGAAAGTACACAGTATCGTTAAATCTTGAGTCTTCTTATTGACAGTAAACAGTATTGTTAAATCTTGTGTCTTCTGAC
>NW_013877544.1:0-334 GCF_000517525.1 Limulus polyphemus
GTTTTTCTGAGAAAATAACAAAAAGGAAAACCACAACTCAGAAGAATTACTTCTACATTTCATAATAGTTTTGGTTACTGTAGCTAGATGGCAGCACATAATGTTTTTTTTATGTTAACTACTGCAGTTTGGGACTTTTCACTTCGCAACAATGATATCTGACAAACCAATTTCGCTAAAAATAAGTAAATAAATAAAGAATTACTTAAATTAATATTTAATTTATCAAGCACCCGAAGTATCTTTGCAAGTGAACGATCTGTATTCATATTATTGATGTCTCAGTTTAATAACACCAGTTTCTTAATCATCAAATCAAGACATTATATAGATG
>NW_013877545.1:0-300 GCF_000517525.1 Limulus polyphemus
CTTGAGTTACACCTAGGTATTCGTGGTATTGTTGTACCAAATAACGCTACAGATGAGTATGGTGGTTATAAATTCTGTAACTAGAGTTACACCTAGGTGTTCATGGAGTAGTTGTACCAAGTAAGGCTAAAGATGAGTATGGTGGTTATAAGTTCGGTAACCAGAGTTACACCTATATGTTTGTGGAGTTGTTGTACCAAGTCAGGTTAATGATGAGTATGGTTAGAAGTAAGGTAACTAGAGTTACACCTATATGTTCGTGGAGTTGTTGTACCAAATAACTCTAAAGATGAGTATGGT
>NW_013877546.1:0-302 GCF_000517525.1 Limulus polyphemus
TACATGTCAATAAGATAAGTAATATAATACCCAAGTGAACACCCTCAGGATCCACTTCATAACGTTTACCAAAAAATGAATTCCATCAGCGCTTGCTTAGTTTAATATAGTGGCCAATTTTAGCTCACGCTTCAGGTTATAGGTTCTTTAAATGAATGAAAAAACAATACTTTTAGCTCACGCTTCAGGTTATAGGTTCTTTAAATGGATGAGAAAACAATACTTATAGCTCACGCTTCAGGTTATAGGTTCTTTAAATGAACGAAAAAACAATACTTTTAGTTCAAGTTTCACGTTATAGG
>NW_013877547.1:0-295 GCF_000517525.1 Limulus polyphemus
TTTTGAGATCACTAACAAACTTGAGGGTTAGCAACATGTTTGTATTGTAATATTACTGAATAATTCTCTGTAAATCACTAATAAACTTGAGAATTAGCTACCTGTCTGTGTTGTAATATTACTAAAATATTCTCTGTAGATAACTAATACACTTGAGGATTAGCAACTTGTCTGTGTTGTAATATTTCTTACCATTTATTTGTAGATCACTAATAAACTTGATGTTTAGCAACCTGTCTGTGTTGTAATATTACTGAATAATTCTTTGTAGATCACTAATAAACTTGAGGATAAC
>NW_013877548.1:0-294 GCF_000517525.1 Limulus polyphemus
CCAATCCGGTGGTGGTTTGGAATGAATACATAGCCAATCCGGTGGTGGTTTGAAATGAATACATAGCCGATCCAGGGGGAATGAATACATAGCCGATCCAGTGTTGTTTTGGAATGAATACATAGCCGATCCAGTGTTGTTTTGGAATGAATACATAGCCGATCCAGTGTTGTTTTGGAATGAATACATAGCTGATCCAGTGTTGTTTTGGTATGAATACATAGCCGATCCGGTGGTGGTTTGGAATGAATATATATAGCCGATCCGGTGCTGGTTTGGAATGAATACATAGCC
>NW_013877549.1:0-299 GCF_000517525.1 Limulus polyphemus
AAATCCTTTTGTAAAGCAATGGCATCTTCCTCACAACTAGAAACACCCAAAACATAATCTAAATCCTGTTGTAATGCAGTGGCATCTTCCTCACAGCTAGAAACACCCAACACATAATCGAAATCCTTTTGTAAAGCAATGGCATCTTCCTCACAGCTAGAAACACCCAACACATAATCGAAATCCTTTTGTAAAGCAATGGCATCTTCCTCACAGCTAGAAACACCCAAAACATAATCTAAATCCTTTTGTAAGGCAGTGGCATCTTCCTCACAGCTAGAAACACCCAAACATAATCT
>NW_013877550.1:0-674 GCF_000517525.1 Limulus polyphemus
GTAAAGCACGTCTATTGCACAGTATACATTTGGCACGTGTAAAGCACGTCTATTGCACAGTATACATTTGGCACGTGTAAAGTACGTCTATTGCCCAGTATACATTTGGCACGTGTAAAGCACGTCTATTGCCCAGTATACATTTGGCACGTGTAAAGCACGTCTATTGCACAGTATACATTTGGCACGTATAAAGTACATCTATTGTGCAGCCAAATTTATACTGTAAAGTACGTCTATTGCACAGTATACATTTGGCACGTGTAAAGTACGTCTATTGCACAGTATACATTTGGCACGTGTAAAGTACGTATATTGCACAGTATACATTTGGCACGTGTAAAGTACGTCTATTGCACAGTATACATTTGGCACGTGTAAAGTACGTCTATTGTACAGTATAAATTTGGCACGAGTAAAGTACGTCTATTGCACAGTATAAATTTGGCACGAGTAAAGTACGTCTATTGCACAGTATAAATTTGGCACGTGTAAAGTACGTCTATTGCACGGTATACATTTGGCACGTGTAAAGTACGGCGATTGCACAGTAAAGTGCAAAGTGGCACGTGTAAATTACGTCGATTATACAGTATACATTTGGCACGTGTAAAGTACGTCTATTGTACAGTATACATTTGGCACGTGTAAAGTACGTCTATTGCAGAGTATAC
>NW_013877551.1:0-300 GCF_000517525.1 Limulus polyphemus
TTACTACAAAAGTGACGGTCAAATTCCACTATTCAATTAGAAAGGTTAGCCCAATAGGTGGCGATCAATGCTTGTTGATTAGATAGCTGTCTTCCTTATAGTCGTCAGCTCAAACTGAGGCTGGCTAGAGTAGATGTGTTGTTTATAACAGTTGTTACTTCATCACAAACAGTGTGCTTTAAGCTATCATTAACTGGTTGTTTATAACAGTTGTTACTTCATCACTAACAGCGTGCTTTAAGCTATGATTGACTGATTGTTTATAACAGTAGTTACTTCATCACAGACAGTGTGTTTTAA
>NW_013877552.1:0-300 GCF_000517525.1 Limulus polyphemus
CCTACGTAATCAAAATTTTTTTAGTAAGGGACAGAGCTAATGTTTTTTGTTTTACACTCAAATCTAGGTCCAAAACATAAATTTTACCCCAAATCATTTACTTTTTACGCCTGTGTAAAAAATAAGACTAAAAGTAACCGAGTTGATTTTTATGCTCTGACATACAATTTTGTTTTCGAATAAATTTTAAGTTTATCGTTGAGAGAAGTAGAAGCTTTGTTGACAAGTTGAAGCACAAACAGGACGAGCAGCTGTCGAAGCTTGGAAGCTGTTGTGGTGGCAGAGAGGTATTTCTGAAGG
>NW_013877553.1:0-432 GCF_000517525.1 Limulus polyphemus
AATAACTAATATTTACTATTATAAACATTTCATTGTTTAATGTTGTACTAGTGATAACTAACATTTACTATTATAAACATTTCATTGCTTAATGTTGTACTAGTGATAACTAATATTTACTATTATAAACATAATGTTGTACTAGTGATAACTAATATTTACTATTATAAACATTTCATTGTTTAATGTTGTACTAGTGATGACTAATATTTACTATTATAAAGATCTCATTGTTGAATGTTGTACTAGTGATAACTAATATTTACTGTTATAAACATTTCATTGTTTAATGTTGTACTAGTGATGACTAATATTTACTATTATAAAGATCTCATTGTTGAATGTTGTACTAGTGATAACTAATATTTACTATTATAAACATCTCATTGTTTAATGTTGTACTAGTGATAACTAATATTTACTATTATAAAG
>NW_013877554.1:0-300 GCF_000517525.1 Limulus polyphemus
CTTCACAATAGTCTTTGTTAACACTAAAAATACACGTGTCACATATCCAGGTAGGTATTGGTTTCTTTTTCTTTTCAAGATGGTCCTTCATTCTCTGTATTGTTACAGAACTAATTGTCATTTGACCGTAAAGGTCTCTGTTATTATTAACTCGTTTTCTTCAGATCAATAAGTTAATAATTTCACCTCTTTATTTCAATAATATCAGAATGATGACATTTATGTATTCCTCATTTTGATACTTACTTAAACACTATAGTGCATAATGAAAATAATTTGAATATCCAGCTTAAATCGATT
>NW_013877555.1:0-700 GCF_000517525.1 Limulus polyphemus
GTAAAACAACTAGAAATGTTTAGTAACGATACGTCTTCTACCAAATAACAACTAGAAATGTTTAGTAACGATACGTCTTCTATCGTAAAACAACTAGAAATGTTTAGTAACGATACGTGTTCTACCATAAAACAACTAGAAATGTTTAGTAACGATACGTCTTCTACCATATAACAACTAGAAATGTTTAGTAACGATACGTCTTCTACCATATAACAACTAGAAATGTTTAGTAACGATACGTCTTCTATCGTAAAACAACTAGAAATGTTTAGTAACGATACGTCTTCTAACTAAACATTTCTAGTTGTTATATGGTAGAAGACGTATCGTTACTAAACATTTCTAGTTGTTTTACGGACGTCTTCTACCATATAACAACTAGAAATGTTTAGTAACGAAAACAACTAGAAATGTTTAGTAACGATACGTCTTCTACCGTAAAACAACTAGAAATGTTTAGTAACGATACGTCTTCTACCATATAACAACTAGAAATGTTTATTAACGATACGTCTTCTATCGTAAAACAACTAGAAATGTTTAGTAACGATACGTCTTCTACCATATAACAACTAGAAATGTTTAGTAACGATACGTCTTCTATCGTAAAACAACTAGAAATGTTTAGTAACGATACGTCTTCTACCATATAACAACTAGAAATGTTTAGTAACGATACGTCTTCTACCATATAACA
>NW_013877556.1:0-455 GCF_000517525.1 Limulus polyphemus
GTAGTGTTGTTACTGCTGACTATATCAGTAAGGGAGTATTCCTTTAAACATCCTACTGATTTTCTAGTATTGTTACTGCTGACTATATCGGTAAGGGAGTATTCCTTTAAACATCGTACTGATTTTCTAGTATTGTTACTGCTGACTATATCGGTAAGGGAGTATTCCTTTAAACATCCTACTGATTTTGTAGTATTGTTACTGCTGACTATATCAGTAAGGGAGTATTCCTTTAAACATCGTACTGATTTTCTAGTATTGTTACTGCTGACTATATCAGTAAGGGAGTATTCCTTTAAACATCCTACTGATTTTCTAGTATTGTTACTGCTGTCTATATCCGTTGGGAATTACTTCATGCTAAGTTTCTGAGTGTAAAGTTGCCTTTGTTAGCATTTTTCGCACTATCGGCGAATTAACAGGATTAGATAGTTTTTCTTTCCTCCACAAATGTT
>NW_013877557.1:0-300 GCF_000517525.1 Limulus polyphemus
GTTATAAATTCGGTAACTATAGTTACACCTATGTGTTTATGGAGTAGTTGTACCAAGTAAGGCTAAAGATGAGTATGATGGTTATAAATTCGGTAACTATAAGTACACCTAGGTGTTATTGGAGTAGTTGTACCAAGTAAGGCTAAAGATGAGTATGATGGTTATAAATTCGGTAACTAGAGTTACACCTAAATATTTATGGACTAGTTGTACCAAGTAAGGCTAAAGATGAGTATGATGGTTATAAATTCGGTAACTATATTTACACCTAGGTGTTTATAGAGTAGTTGTACCAAGTAA
>NW_013877558.1:0-300 GCF_000517525.1 Limulus polyphemus
TCTATACAACTATATAAATACGTTAAACTAACGATCATCGTTTCAATCATCTATACAACTATATAAATACATTAAACTAACGATCATCGTTTCAATCATCTATACAACTATATAAACACATTAAACTAAAGATCATCGTTTCAATCATCTATACAACTATATAAATACATTAAACTAACGATCATCGTTTCAATCATCTATACAACTATATAAACACATTAAACTAAAGATCATCGTTTCAATCATCTATACAACTATATAAATACATTAAACTAACGATCATCGTTTCAATAATCTGTA
>NW_013877559.1:0-440 GCF_000517525.1 Limulus polyphemus
TTTTATTATTCTGGTTTTCCAACAACTTATTCAATTATTTTATTATTCTGGTTTTCCATCAACTTGTTTAATTATTTATTATTCAATTTTATTTTTAATCAAGTTCATTAGTTCACTGTAATTTTTGAGAACAGAAATGTTTTGTCGGCAGGAAAATGTTGTGACACAATCTGAAATTACTTTTGTGTGTACAGTATAATAAATTAGAAATGATCATTTAATTAACATTCCATGTATTTCTTTTATCTCCTACAATACTCTCTGTCCAGTAGGTTTTTCCTGCAATACCAGAAGCCCGTCAGTTGGAATAACGATGAGACACAAACGTTATGTACCCGGCATGGCCAGGTGGATAAGGCGCTCGACTCACAATCTGAGGGTCGCGGGTTCGAATCCGCATCCCACCAAACATGCTCGCCCTTTCAGCTGTGGGGGCGTTA
>NW_013877560.1:0-300 GCF_000517525.1 Limulus polyphemus
TTGACAACTTAATAGCAACACTCGATTCCTAGTCACCTCTAGAGACAATACCAACAATCGAATCCCAGTCACCTTTAGTGTCAACTTAATAGCAACACTCGAGTCCTGGTAACCTCTAGAGATAATACCAATAATAGATTCCTAGTCACCTCTAGACAATACCAACAATTGAGTCCTAGTCACCTCTAGACAAAACCAACAATAGAGTCCCAGGCTTGTTTAGTGACAAATTAATAGCAGCACTCGAGTCCTAGTCACCTTTAGAGAAAATACCAATAATCGAGTCCTAGTAACCTCTAT
>NW_013877561.1:0-300 GCF_000517525.1 Limulus polyphemus
AACCCGTGACCCGATTTTAATGAAACTTGTTTTATTCTGTTTCTATTCTCATGTCATTACAAATTTGGCACTATTGTGTGCAGTTTTTGCTGTATTTAATTACAGACAAGCAAACAAACAATCTCAGAGTTTTAGTAGTATATAGATTAGTAGCTTACCCAGTGAACCATGGGTTATGTTTACACAACCAATCACGATTGGAGCTTTATTAAAAAAGGAGATAGCACAATAAATTAAAATAAACAAACTGGCTTATTCCTGTTGTATTTAGCTAGAAATATTAGAATTTTAGTACTTTCT
>NW_013877562.1:0-300 GCF_000517525.1 Limulus polyphemus
TTATGTTCTTTAGTCCTACTATTCTCACCATTAAGTACGAAAAAAAGATGATGCATCAACACTGTCAATTCCTTTTAACAATCTTAAACACCTCAATCAGATCCCCTCCAACTCTTTTTTTTCAAGAGAAAATTTAAGAGATCTTAATCTCTCCTTATATGACAACTCCTCCATCCCAGGCACTGTTCTAGTAACCCTCCTCTGAACCCTTTCCAACAATTCAATGTCCTAAGGTAAGGAGCCCAAGACTCAATGCAATACTCCAAATGTGGTCTAACCAGTGACCTACACAATGAAATT
>NW_013877563.1:0-301 GCF_000517525.1 Limulus polyphemus
AGACTTTTAAGATCATTATTAAAACCACTTACCAGTTCACTGATTAAAAGTATTAAACACTTTTAATGACTAAGGTAAAAAAACAAACTTTTAAGATCATTATTAAAACCACTTACCAGTTCACTGACTAAAAGTAATAAACACTTTTAATGACTAAGGTAAAAAACAAACTTTTAAGATCATTATCAAAACCACTTACCAGTTCATTGATTAAAAGTAATAAACACTTTTAGTGACTAAGGTAAAAAACAAACTTTTAAGATCATTATTAAAACCACTTACCAGTTCACCGACTAAAAGT
>NW_013877564.1:0-299 GCF_000517525.1 Limulus polyphemus
GTTACACCTAGGTATTCGTGGAGTAGTTTTACCAGGTAAGGCTAAAGATGAATATGGTGGTTATAAATTCGGTAATTAGAGTTACACCTAGGTATTCGTGGAGTTGTTGTACCAAATAACGCTACAGATGATTATAGGGGTTAATAATTCGGTAACTGGAGCTACACCTATGTGTTCATGGAGTAGTTGTACCAAGTTAAGGCTAAAGATGAGTATGATGGTTGTAAATTCGGTAACTATAGTTACATCTAGGTGTTCATGTAGTAGTTGTGCCAAGTAAAGCTAAAGATAAGTATGGT
>NW_013877565.1:0-300 GCF_000517525.1 Limulus polyphemus
TCAAAATTTGGGAATAAACATGGGTATAGCCTTTGGTTTTTGGTGAAAATATGAATTTTTTTAGAAAATGGAGAAAAGTGTTTTTTTGACGCAAAATTAATAGAAAAATATCCTATAGTGCTTATTTCGTCGGAATCTAGAAAATTGAGACATTATAGCATTGACGAAAAATATTACATCACTATAAAAGCTAAAAAAAATTACACTTTCGCTAACACAGAGTAAAAACAATCCAAAAGGTGCGGTTTATTTGATAAGAAGACGTCATGGCCTATTATATGTCGGAGTTTTGTTTGAATG
>NW_013877566.1:0-300 GCF_000517525.1 Limulus polyphemus
CTTTTGTGTTCGTGGACTTCTTGTTCCAAATAACGCTAAAGTTGAGTATGGGGGTTACACATTCGGTAACTAGAGTTTACCTAGGTGTTCATGGAGTAGTTGTACCAAGTAAGGCTAAAGATGAGTATGGTGGTTATAAATTCGGAAACTAGAGTTACACCTAGGTGTTCATGGAGTAGTTGTACCAAGTAAGGCTAAAGATGAGTATGCTGGTTATAAATGCGGTAACTATAGTTACACCCACGTGTTCGTTGAGTTGTTGTACCAAATAACGCTAAAGATGAGTATGGTGGTTATAAA
>NW_013877567.1:0-300 GCF_000517525.1 Limulus polyphemus
ACCTACACACACTGTCCCGTCGCGTTGTGAGCGTCTTATATATATATACCAGACAAACATATATCTAGCAAATGCTAGGGCATTCACGAAGGAACAAGATATTTCCAGAAAATAGGTGGCGTGACACTAGTCACGTGACCTCGCTGACGCAACACTGCCCCCTCCTTAGTATTGTTCGTCCCGAACAATAGCCACATACAATAAACCAATAACAATTAAGAATAACTTAATTAAATGTACAGAATTACAATCACAAAATTACAATTCAACAAAGTCTCTCAATTTTACTGGACGTACCTT
>NW_013877568.1:0-302 GCF_000517525.1 Limulus polyphemus
ATTGACAGTATAAAGTATCGTTAAATCTTGTGTCTTCTTATTGACAGTACACAGTATCGTTAAATACTTGTGTCTTCTTATTGACAGTACACAGTATCGTTAAATCTTGTCTTCTTATTGACAGTACACAGTATCGTTAAATCTTGTGTCTTCTTATTGACAGTACACAGTATCGTTAAATCTTGTGTGTTCTTATTGACAGTACACAGTATTGTTAAATCTTGTGTCTTCTTATTGACAGAACACAGTATTTATAAATCTTGTGTCTTCTTTTTTACAGAACACAATATTGTGTCTTCTTA
>NW_013877569.1:0-331 GCF_000517525.1 Limulus polyphemus
ATTTAACAATACTGAGTACTGTCCATAAGAAGACACGAGATTTAACGATACTGTGTACTATCAATAAGAAGACACAAGATTTAACGATACTGTGTACTGTCAATAAGAAGATACAAAATTTACAATACTGTGTACTGTCAATAAGAAGACACAAGATATAAGAATACTGTGTATTATCACTAACAAGCCACAAGATTTAACGATACTGTGTACTGTCAATAAGAAGACACAAGATTTAACAATACTGTGTATTGTCAATAAGAAGACACAATATTTAACAATAATGTGTACTATCAATAAGAAAACACAAGATTTAACAATACTGGGTACT
>NW_013877570.1:0-394 GCF_000517525.1 Limulus polyphemus
ATAATGGTATAATACTTCAATATTCAGTTTTTCGATAAAATAATCACTCTCCGCTATTTTTCTTTTAATTATGCAACAAAAAACACGTTTTTTGAATTTTCCAAAAAAAATCATATTTTCACTAAAAAGCCAAGGCTATAGCTCATGATTTTCCCCAAATTTTGAAAAATTTGTTTTGCCTCATATTTAATGACAAATATGCATTTGACGTAAGACTTTCGAAATGGATATTTTTGTACGAAAATTCCCAATACTTATTTCATAATCTGTGATCAATATTTCGGCTAGCTTCGATTTTACTACACAAAAAAAAGTACAATTATATTGTAAACAAAGAATAGCTTTAAAAATAAGATTATTCAAACAAAATACCAGCTTCGAAAAGGTCATATCG
>NW_013877571.1:0-298 GCF_000517525.1 Limulus polyphemus
AAATGTACAACGTTTCGACAAGGTTTTGTCATCATCAGATACTCTTCATTACCCATTCAAGCCGTCTCTAACCATTATTAATCTCAAAGTAGGTTCCTCGTCATCGAATATTTAGAACATGTTTTAAAAGCTGTAAGATAAGAACGTGTATGATCACTTCAGACAAACTGTATGTGGCCTAATGACATACGTGTATAACTGTAAACAAATCAATTTAACGATCTAATTCGACATCTTTTTCCAGAACAGGAGAACTGTGGTGATAAAGCACACTTTTTATGATGGTCGCTTTCATATT
>NW_013877572.1:0-298 GCF_000517525.1 Limulus polyphemus
GTCAACTACAAGAGAAGTGTTTTTGTTAATGTTTGCTGTCTGGCTTTTTTCACAGAGGTTTGGACGCTAAGTTGTAACTGTCAACTACAAGTGAAGTGTTTTTGTTAATGTTTGCTGTCTGGCTTTTTTCACAGAGGTTTGGACGCTAAGTTGTAACTGTCAACTACAAGAGAAGTGTTTTTGTTAATGTTTGCTGTCTGGCTTTTTTCACAGAGGTTTGGACGCTAAGTTGTAACTGTCAACTACAAGAGAAGTATTTTTGTTAATGTTTGCTGTCTGGCTTTTTTCACAGAGGTTT
>NW_013877573.1:0-291 GCF_000517525.1 Limulus polyphemus
CATATATATATATATGTGTGTATCGTTGTAAATGTTTAATCAGAAAATTTTATTTACCATACATTTATATATAGCGACGTGAATTTTTAACAGAAGTATTTATTTACCATATTTATATATATATATCGATGTGAATTTTTAAACAGAAGTTTTAATTTACCAAATATATACATATATATATGTCGTTGAGAATGTTTAATCAGAAGTTTTTATTTACCATACATATATATATAGCAATGTGAATCTTTAACTAGAAGTTCTTATTTACTATATATATATATGTATCGTTGT
>NW_013877574.1:0-327 GCF_000517525.1 Limulus polyphemus
GAATTACGTACAGAGTGTAATGCTGGTGTGATTTATATATTAGTAATAGAATTACGTACAGAGTGTAATGTTGGTGTGATTTATATATTAGTAATAAAATTACGTACAGAGTGTAATGTTTGTTGTGATTTATATATTAGTAATAGAATTACGTACAGCGTGTAATTTTGGTGTGATTTATATATATTAATAATAGAATTACGTACAGCGTGTAATATTGGTGTGATTTATATTTATTAATAATAGAATTACGTACAGGGGGTGATGTTGGTGTGATTTAAATATTAGTAATAGAATTACGTACAGAGTGTAGTGTTGGTGTGATTT
>NW_013877575.1:0-300 GCF_000517525.1 Limulus polyphemus
ATTTGGTAAAGTCTTTAAAAACTACACACTGTAAACTGTATGTAGCCACTATTTGGTAAAGTCTTTAAAAACTACACACTGTAAACTGTATGTAGCCACTATTTGGTAAAGTCTTCAAAAACTACACACTGTAAACTGTATGTAGCCACTATTTGGTAAAGTCTTTAAAAACTACACACTGTAAACTGTATGTAGTCACTGTTTGGTAAAGTCTTTAAAAACTACACACTGTAAACTGTATGTAGCCACTGTTTGGTAAAGTCTTCAAAAACTACACACTGTGAACTGTATGTAGCCACT
>NW_013877576.1:0-646 GCF_000517525.1 Limulus polyphemus
ACATAAGTCGTAAAGTAGACACAGTAGATATCTCAATGTGGCTCTAAGAAAAATAAGTCATAAAGTAGACACAGTAGATATTCCAATGTGGCTCTAAAACAAATAGATCGTAAATTAGACACAGTAGATATCTGAATGTGGCTCTAAAACAAATAGATCGAAAAGTAGACACAGTAGATATCTGAATGTGGCTCTAAAACACATAAGTCGTGAAGTAGACACAGTAGATGTCTCAATGTGGCTCTAAAACAAATAAATCATAAAGTAGACAGAGTATATATCTGAATGTGGCTGTAAGACACTTTATGACTTTTTTGTCTAAGAGCCACATTGAGATATCTACTGTAGTCTACTTTACGATCTATTTAAGACACAGTAGATATCTCAATGTGGCTCTAAAACAAATAGATCGTAAAGTAGAAAAGTAGATATCTCAATGTGGCTCTAAAACAAATAAATCATAAAGTAGATACAGTATATATCTAAAGGTGGCTTTAAAACAAATGGATCGTAAAGTAGACATTGTAGATATCTTAATGTCGCTCTAAAACAAATAGTTCGTAAAGTAGACACAGTAGATATCTCAATGTGGCTCTAAAACAAAAAGAACGTAAAGTAGAAAAGTAGATATCTCAACTTGGGCTCT
>NW_013877577.1:0-298 GCF_000517525.1 Limulus polyphemus
ATGTGTTTTCTTCTTGAAAGTACACAGTATCTTTAAATATTGTGTCTTCTTATTGAAAGTACACAGTATCATTAAATCTTGTATCTTCTTATTGACAGTACACAGTTTCGTTAAATATTGTGTCTTTTTATTCATAGTACACAGTATTGCTAAATCGTGTGTCTTCTTATTGATAG
The DNA here is from genome assembly GCF_000517525.1 of Limulus polyphemus. Classification (NCBI taxonomy): domain Eukaryota; kingdom Metazoa; phylum Arthropoda; class Merostomata; order Xiphosura; family Limulidae; genus Limulus; species Limulus polyphemus. The sequence goes on from NW_013877577.1 coordinate 177, forward strand.
TACACAGTATTGTTAAATCTTGTGTCTTTTTATTGACAGTACACAGTATCGTTAAATCTTAGTGTACTTCTTATTGACAGTACATAGTATCGTTAAATCTTGTGTCTTTTTATTGATAGTAC
>NW_013877578.1:0-597 GCF_000517525.1 Limulus polyphemus
GTACATTATTGTTATTCCACTGTGTACGCACATTTTGACGTAGCGAAAAGTTAACATAATGTTATGGTGATTTCTATAGTTCTACAGGTTCTTTTATTAAGTAAAAATAACTGATAGACTTAGAGGGACGACAGCTAGTTATAAGCATCCACTGCCATCTTTCGGGCTACTCCTGTCATAAACGAATAATGGGATTTGACCGTCATCCGTATTGTGTACCCACGGTCTCAAAGTGCAGAGCACTATAAAATAATGAGTATAAACATTTTGTTGTTGTTTTTTAAATGATCCAGGTTCCCAGGTTTTTGTTTGTTTGTTTTTTCACAGCGGATGTCTGGTTAGATATTTTTTACCCATGCAAACCTTAAGTGTGTGTGTGTGTTTATTATATCTGTTTGCTATATTAAAAACAAAACAAAAGCAGAACAGGTTATTTAAGAGCTAATTTGTGTGTATAATAAAATGTATAATATATTAAATGATTTTTGTTGAGGAACACTGATAACTGTGTTTAAAAAAATAATGAACTTACAATAATATATTGAACACTATTGTTTAGATTTAAAATACATAGATTTTAACAAATAGTACAATAAC
>NW_013877579.1:0-513 GCF_000517525.1 Limulus polyphemus
GCTGCCTTCCCTCTAGTCTTACACTGCTAAATTAGGGACGGCTATCGCAGATAGCCCTCGTGTAGCTTTGCGCGAAATAAAAAAACCAAAAACATACTGTTTTCCCCATCATGCTTCACTCTATACTTTCTACATTGACTATGATTTCGTTCTCCTCTCTGCTATCGGACAACCTGTTGTTGATTGTTTGTAAATAATTCGAACTGTGATTCACTTCTAAAGAACACAACACTTCTCCATCTCTACTTATGTCACGTTTGACCTTTTGTTTTATCTTTTCCCAGCAGCAGTTTCTAAGCTGCTAGAATAAATATAACGTATAAAGGTCCACATCCAACCATCTTCACGGACATGTAAAGAATGTATCCTGAAACAGTTAAAAGGTCCACATCCAACCATCTTCACGGATAAAGGTCCACATCCAACCATCTTCACGGACATGTAAGGAATGTATCCTGAAACAGTTAAAAGGTCCACATCCAACCATCTTCACGGACATGTAAGGAATGTATC
>NW_013877580.1:0-298 GCF_000517525.1 Limulus polyphemus
TTTGGTGTACCAAGTAACGCTAAAGATGAGTATGGTGGTTATAAATTCGTTAACTATAGTTAAACCTAGGTGTTCATGTAGTAGTTGTGCGAAGTAAAGCTAAAGATGAGAATAGTGGTTCTAAATTCGGTAACTAGAGTTGCACCTAGTAGGTTCGTGGGAGTTGTTGTACCAAGTAACGCTACAGATGAGTATGGTGGTTACAAATTCGGTAACTAGAGTTACACCTAGGTGTTCGTGGAGTTGCTATACAATATAACGCTAAAGATTAGTATGGGGTTATGAATTCGGTAACTAC
>NW_013877581.1:0-364 GCF_000517525.1 Limulus polyphemus
CAATAAGAAGACACACGATTTAACAATACTGTGTACTATCAATAAAAAGACGCAAGATTTAACGATACTGTGTACTCTCAATAAGATGACACACGATGTAGCAATACTGTGTACTATCTATAAAAAGACACAAGATTTAACAATACTGTGTACTGTCAATAAGAAGACACAAGATTTAACAATACTGTGTTCTGTCAATAAGAAGACACAAGATTTAACAATACTGTGTACTGTCAATAAGAATACACAAGATTTAACGATACTGTGTACTGTTAATAAGAAAACACAAGATTTACCGATACTGTGTACTGTCAACAAGAAGACACAAGATTTAACGATACTGTGTAATGTTAATAAGAAGACA
>NW_013877582.1:0-299 GCF_000517525.1 Limulus polyphemus
TTAACATTGTCAGTAGTTAAAAGTGGATTACTCTACCCTTAGCTATGTGTTAACATTGTCAGTAGTTAAAAGTGGATTACTCTACCCTTAGCTATGTGTTACCATTGTCAGTAGTTAAAAGTGGATTACTCTACCCTTAGCTATGTGTTAAAATGTCAGTAGTTAAAAGTAGATTACTCTACCCTTAGCTATATGTTAACATTGTCAGTAGTTAAAAGTGGATTACTCTACCCTTAGCTATATGTTAACATTGTCAGTAGTTAAAAGTGGATTACTCTACCCTTAGCTATGTGTTACCA
>NW_013877583.1:0-300 GCF_000517525.1 Limulus polyphemus
ATGGCACTTTAGTGATAGTACACAGTATTGTTAAAACGTTTGTCTTCTTCTTGATAATATAAAGTATTGTTAAATATTGTGTCTTCTTATTGACAGTACAAAGTATTGTTCGATCTTGTGTCTTCTTATTGACAGTACACAGAATCTTTTAATTTTGTGACTTGTTAGTGATAGTACACAGTATCGTTAAATCTTGTCTTCTGATTTATAGTACATAGTATTGTTAAATCTTGTGTCTTCTTATTGATAGTACACAGTATTGTTATATCTTGTGTCTTTCTATTGACATTACACAGTAAT
>NW_013877584.1:0-298 GCF_000517525.1 Limulus polyphemus
AAAGGGGACCCAAGCATAAGGGACATGCTCCAATGAAGTTATATCAAGTTGGCGCACCAATGGAAAGAGTAGCTGTTGACATTGCTGGTCTTTTGCCCAAACTCGTGCTGGAAACAAGTACATTTGTGTGGTGATGGACTATTTCACCAAGTGGCCTGAGGCATATGCAATACCAGATCAGGAAGCTACAACTTAAGCTTTGGATATAAGTGATTTCTTCTTCAGGTTTGGTATACCATACGAACTGCATTTAGATCAAGGCCGTAACTTTGAATCAGCTGTGTTCCATGAATGCTGC
>NW_013877585.1:0-383 GCF_000517525.1 Limulus polyphemus
GTACAAAACAATAATCTTTACTACACACCATGTTACTGTACAAAACAATAATCTTTACTACATACCATGTTACTGTACAAAACAATAATCTTTACTATGTACCATGTTACTGTACAAAACAATAATCTTTACTATGTACCATGTTACTGTACAAAACAATAATCTTTACTACACACCATGTTACTGTACAAAACAATAATCTTTACTACATACCATGTTACTGTACAAAACAATAATCTTTACTACACACCATGTTACTGTACAAAACAATAATCTTTACTATGTACCATGTTACTGTAAAAAACAATAATCTTTACTACATATCATGTTACTAAGTACTATGTTACTGTACAAAACAATAATATTTACTACGTACCATGTAA
>NW_013877586.1:0-683 GCF_000517525.1 Limulus polyphemus
AAGATGCAGAAATTATGACACAAGTATATAAATTGGAGAAGGAAACCACAACGCAAAACTCTCAGGTCGAGAAGGAAAGTACGACATCAGACGTTGAATTTGTAGAGAAAGTTACAACACAGACTGTTCAATCTGAGAAAGAAACCACATTACCATCTCTTGATGTTGAGAGGAACACGACATCGGAAACTGCAGTTACCAAAACTATAACACAAACTTTTGAACACAACAAGGAAACTATAACTCCTGCTTTTGAAGAAGATGCAGAAATTACGACACAAGTATCTAAATTGGAGAAGGAAACCACAACAACTGCCACTGATGCTGGAGTGAAAACTATAACACAAGCTAATCAAGTTGAAAAGAAAACCACAACGCAAACCTCTCAGGTTGAGAAAGAAAGTACGACACCATACGTTGAATTTGTAGAGAAAGCTACAACACAGACTGTTCAATCTGAGAAAGAAACCACAACACTATACCTTGAAGTTGAGAAGAACACGACATCAGAAACTGCAGTTAACAAAACTATAACACAAACTTTTGAACACAACAAGGAAACTATAACTCCTGCTTTTGAAGAAGATGCAGAAATTACGACACAAGTATCTAAATTGGAGAAGGAAACCACAACACCTGCCACTGATGCTGGAGTGAAAACCATAACACAAGCTAATCAAGTT
>NW_013877587.1:0-426 GCF_000517525.1 Limulus polyphemus
AACGTTTGTTGTTAACAGTACGCATTAATTATTTAACGTTTGTTGTTAACAGTACGCATTAATTATTTAACGTCTGTTGTTAACAGTACGCATTAAGTATTTAACGTCTGTTGTTAACAGTACGCATTAATTATTTAACGTTTGTTGTTAACAGTACGCATTAAGTATTTAACGTTTGTTGTTAACAGTACGCATTAATTATTTAACGTTTGTTGTTAACAATACGCATTAATTATTTAACCTTTGTTGTTAACATTACGCATTAAATATTTAACGTTTGTTGTTAACAGTACGCATTAAGTATTTAACGTTTGTTGTTAACATTACGCATTAAATATTTAACGTTTGTTGTTAACAGTACGCATTAATTATTTAACGTTTGTTGTTAACAGTACGCATTAATTATTTAACGTTTGTTGTTAACAG
>NW_013877588.1:0-300 GCF_000517525.1 Limulus polyphemus
CTGACTGACAAGCAAAATCTTCTTCTTCTTAGTTCCTGTCGTTCCTAGTGGAACATAGGGCTACAACAACACTTCGCCGACGGAAGTGTTTTTGTTGCAGTTTCCTTGTGTTGCAAGAGCTTCATTCAAATTGAATTCAAATAAAAGAAGGGAATATTTATAATTTTAACATTATTCACCTCTAAATTCTCAGGAGGTAGGGGTTGTTTGAGAACTGTGGTATTATCTAAAATTGGTATTATATTTCAAGAAGAAATCATATGTTATTCTCCACTAATTGGCTCTGTTGTTGGAATCTTT
>NW_013877589.1:0-358 GCF_000517525.1 Limulus polyphemus
CGTTGTAAACTGTAAGTTAGTACTGAGTATACACAGATACCAAGTGTTGTAAACTGTAAGTTAGTACTGAGTATACACAGATACCAAGTGTTGTAAACTGTAAGTTAGTACCGAGTATACAGATACCAAGTGTTGTAAGTTAGTACTGAGTATACACCATATACCAAGTATTGTAAACTGTAAGTTAGTACTGAGTATACACAGATACCAGGTGTTGTAAACTGTAAGTTAGTACTGAGTATACACAGATACCAGGTGTTGTAAACTGTAAGTTAGTATTGAGTATAAACAGATACCAGGTTGTTGTAAACTGTAAGTTAGTACTGAGTATACACAGATACCAAGTGTTGTAAACTGT
>NW_013877590.1:0-300 GCF_000517525.1 Limulus polyphemus
TTTATTATATAAAAAATGAGTTTAAACTTAATGGTGGTATTCCTATTATATGAGAAAGTTAGTAGACATTTGATGGTGGAACCTGTATTACATGAGGAAGTTAGGATACATTTGATGGTGGTACCTGTATTACATGAGGAATTTAATACATATTTCATAAGTACCTATATTATATAAAAATGAGTTTACCCTTGATGGTGGTATTCCTAATGTATGAGAAAGTTAGAAGACATTTGATGGTGGTACCTGTAATACATGAGGATATTAGTAGACATTTCATTGTTGTACCTGTAATACATG
>NW_013877591.1:0-295 GCF_000517525.1 Limulus polyphemus
TTCGGTGGAAACAAATCGGCGAATAATACAGAGCTAGTTAGCTCTCTGTTAAGTGAATTGTACCTACGTCAACTCGAATTAACTTGCTCATCGTGAATCCTTGATATGACATCAAGGAAGTTCCAGACTAGAAAGAAGACTTTATATTGCTTGTAAGTTTGCAAAACTTTTGTAAATAAATCATTGTTTGTAATAACTATCTGTAATAACTGTTATTGTAAATTGTATTATTGTTTGTATATTAAAACATATTTGTATAAAAAATAAAGGAAACTGCGTGCATCTATCTTGTTGG
>NW_013877592.1:0-838 GCF_000517525.1 Limulus polyphemus
TTTTTACTTCAAGTAATGCAGTAAAACTGCTTAGTAACGTCACATTCACCCAAAACTATAGTTTTCAATAACATACTTCATATTATAGAAATTATTAAAAATATCTGAATACGTTGAAATAATGATCAAACATTAAGGCTATAACGTTTCTTCATACTGACGAACTTCAACATTTTCACCTCTAAGGCAGAAACAAATGACATTTATATGTACAGTATGTTAAAATATCTGAATACGTTGAAATAATGATAAAACATTAAGGCTGTAAAGTTTCTTCACACTGATGAACTTCAACATTTGGTTTGTTGATGTGAATGTTGCTGGACCACAGGATTGTGGAAAGGATGACTGTTTGTTGATGTGACTGTTGTTGGACCACAGGATTGTGGAAAGGATGACTGTTTGTTGATGTGACTATTGTTGGACCACAGAATTGTGGAAAGGTGGACTGTTTGATGTGACTATTGTTGGACCACAGGATTGTGGAAAGGTGGACTATTTATTGATGTAAATGTGAACTGATAATATCAACAGTTGTTTCTGTAACTAGTTAACTCCTGTTTTTTATAAATAGATATTTTAACCCCTGTGGTCCAACAACATTCACATCAATAAACAGGCCACCTTTCCACAATCCTGTGGTCCAACAACAGTCACATCAACAAACAGTCATCCTTTCCACAATCCTGTGGTCCAACAACAGTCACATCAAACAGTCCACCTTTCCACAATCCTGTAGTCCAACAATAGTCACATCAAACAGTCCACCTTTCCACAATCCTGTAGTCCAACAACATGCACATCAATAAACAGGCCACCTTTCCACAATCCTGTGGTC
>NW_013877593.1:0-301 GCF_000517525.1 Limulus polyphemus
TTAATTTTGATCTACGTATCCTAATAATGTATGCAATATCTGTAATTTTGATCTATATATCATAATAATGTATACAATATCTGTAATTTTGATCTATATATCATAATAATGTATGCAATATCCGTAATTTTGATCTATGTTTCATAATAATGTATGCAATATCTGTAATTTTGATCTATGTATCATAATAATGTATGCAATATCGGTAATTTTGATCTATGTACCATAATAATGTATGCAATATCTGTAATTTTGATTTATGTACCATAATAATGTATGCAATATCTGTAATTTTGATCTG
>NW_013877594.1:0-300 GCF_000517525.1 Limulus polyphemus
GACACATTTATTAACAAATGTCACTTGCTTAAACATCTTGTCACATCTGACACATTTATTAACAGTGTCACTTGCTTAAACATATTGTCACATCTAACACATTTATTAACAAATGTCACTTGCTTAAACATCTTGTCACATCTGACACACTTGTTAACAAATGTCACTTGCTTAAACATATTGTTACATCTGACACATTTATTAACAAATGTCACTTGCTTAAACATCTTGTCACATCTGACACACTTGTTAACAAATGTCACTTGCTTAAACATATTGTCACATCTGACACATTTATTA
>NW_013877595.1:0-300 GCF_000517525.1 Limulus polyphemus
AAGTCTAACCAAAGTTTCCAAGCTAGTCTAACCAAAGTTTCCAAGCTAGTCTAACCAAAGTTTCCAAGCTAGTCTAACTAAAGTTTCCAAACTTATCTAACCAAAGTTTCCAAGCTAATCTAACCAAAGTTTCCAAGCTAGTCTAACCAAAGTTTCCAAGCTAGTCTAACCAAAGTTTCCAAGATAGTCTAACCAAAGTTTCCAAGCTTATCTAACCAAAGCTTCCAAGCTAATTTAACCAAAGTTTCCAAGTTAGTCTAACCAAAGTTTCCAAGATAATTTAACCAAAGTTTCCAAGTT
>NW_013877596.1:0-518 GCF_000517525.1 Limulus polyphemus
AAATCTTTTGGCTTGTTAGTGATAACGATACTGTGTACTAAATCTTGTCAATAAGAAGTAGTACATAGGATTGTTAAATCTTGTGTCTTCTTATTGACCAGTACACAGTATTCTTAAATCTCGTGTCTTCTTATTGATAGTACACAGTATCGTTAAATCTCTCAATAAGAAGACACGAGATTTCACAATACTGTGTACTATCAATAAAAAAACAGAAGTACACAGTATTGTTAAATCTCGTGTCTTCTTATTGACAGTACACAGTATCGTTAAATCTTATGGCTTGTTATTGATAGTACACAGTATCGTGAAATCTTATGTCTTCTTATCTAAAGTGAACAGTATTGTTAAATCTAATATCTTCTTATTGACAGTACACAGTATTGTTAAATCTCGTGTCTTCTTTTTGACAGTACATAGTATCGTTAAATCTTGTGGCTTGTTAGTGATAGAACACAGTATCGTTAAATCTTTTGGCTTGTTAGTGATAGTACACAGTATCGTTAAATCTTGTCTTC
>NW_013877597.1:0-610 GCF_000517525.1 Limulus polyphemus
AAACACACATAGGAAAATCGTTTACCCAAGTTAATCACCTGAAATGTTTTCCACATACGTCAACTGTGTAGGTTATCTTGATTATGTACTGCATTGGGGTAAGTTTTCCTATGTTTTCCACGTACGTCAACTGTGTAGGTTATCCTGATTATGTACTACATTGGGGTCCTTCAGGTGATTAACTTGGGTAAACGAATTTCTCATTTGTGTTTCCCGACACATGGGAAAAACGTTTACCCATGTTAATCACCTGAAGTACCCCAATGTAGTACATAATCAAGATAACCTACACAGCTGACGTACGTGGAAAACAAAGGAAAACACACATGGGAAAAAACGTTTACCCATGTTAATCTCCTGAAGTACCCCAATGTAGTACATAATTAAGATAACATCCACAGCTGACGTATGTGGAAAACATAGGGAAACACACTTTGGAAAATCGTTTATCAAAGTTAATCACCTGAAGTACCCCAATGTAGTACATAATCAGTTGACGTATGTGGAAAACATAGGAAAACACACATGGGAAAAACGTTTACCCATGTTAATCACCTAAAGTACCCCAATGCAGTACATAATCAAGATAACCTACACAGTTGACGTATGT
>NW_013877598.1:0-528 GCF_000517525.1 Limulus polyphemus
TTACATATACCATTTAGTTAATTTACTATTACAGTAATAACAATTTAACCGTTGAGGAATGCTCAGTGTATAATTGAAGCGGGTTGAACTGAATCCTTTAAATGTAATATACAAACTACATATACCATTTAGTTAGTTTACTATTACAGTAATAACAATTTAACCGTTGAGGAAAGCTCAATGTATAATTGAAGCGGGTTGAACTGAATCCTTTAAATGTAATATACAAACTACATATACCATTTAGTTGATTTACTATTACAGTAATAACAATTTAACCGTTGAGGAATGCTCGATGTATAATTGAAGCTTAAATGTAATATACAAACTACATATACCATTTAGTTATTACTATTACAGTAATAACAATTTAACCTCAACGGAAAGCAACCCGCTTCAGTTAAACATTGAGAACTGAATCCTTTAAATGTAATATACAAACTACATATACCCATTTAGTTAATTTACTATTACAGTAATAATTAAATTGCCTCAACGGAATGCTCGATGTATAATTGAAGCGGGTTG
>NW_013877599.1:0-300 GCF_000517525.1 Limulus polyphemus
GGTGGCATGAAACTTTATTTTTCTTTGCTTAAGAGATTAGAAGTCTAAAAGACTTTGAGAAAAGTCAAATAAAATTTAGCAATTATAATTAACAATAAAACAAATTAATATTTCTCTTGGACTATTTTCTGATACTGAACAATATTTTAAATAAATCTTTCTTCCCTTATTATTTTATAGATTATGATATAATTTTTCTGCCAGGACTAAGAACTTTCTGGGAACTGGGTTCACAGATTCCTATACGTTTTCCAGCTCTACTCTTACTCTTCTTGTAAAATCAAAATGATTAATTATTAC
>NW_013877600.1:0-305 GCF_000517525.1 Limulus polyphemus
GTGAAGAAAACATGATTTGAGTATAGGGTATGTTTGTGCGTGTTTTTACTCTCTCTATATATGTTTGTGCGTGTTTTTACTCTCTCTCTATATGTTTATGCGTGTTTTTACTCTCTCTATATATGTTTGTGCGTGTTTTTACTCTCTCTATATATGTTTATGCGTGTTTTTACTCTCTCTATATATGTTTGTGCGTGTTTTTACTCTCTCTGTATATGTTTGTGCGTGTTTTTACTCTCTCTATATATATATGTTTATGCGTGTTTTTACTCTATATATATGTTTGTGCGTGTTTTTATGGGAAG
>NW_013877601.1:0-300 GCF_000517525.1 Limulus polyphemus
GTTTTCAGATAGTGGCGTATACTGCTAGTAGGTTTATTTTCTGCTTTCAGATGGTGGTGTATACTGCTAGTAGGTTTATTTTCTGTTTTCAGATAGTGGTGTATATTGCTAGTAGGTTTATTTTCTGCTTTCAGATAGTGGTGTATATTGCTAGTAGCTTTATTTTCTGTTTTCAGATAGTGGTGTATACTGCTAGTAGGTTTATTTTCTGCTTTCAGATAGTGATGTATATTGCTAGTAGGTTTATTTTCTGTTTTCAGATAGTGGTGTATACTGCTAGTAGGTTTATTTTCTGCTTTC
>NW_013877602.1:0-1143 GCF_000517525.1 Limulus polyphemus
TATTCCTTGTGTCTTGAATCATTGTCCAATACTAACAGATCTTATAATTCTCATTTCTTGTATTCCTTGTGTCTTGAATCATTGTCCAATACGAAAAGAACTTATAACTCAGATTTCCTGTATTCCTTGTCTCTCTAATCATTGTCCAATACGAACAGATCTTATATTGGATAATGATTCAAGACACAAGGAATACAGGAAATATGAGTTGTATTGTACAATGATTTAAGACACAAGGAATAAAGGAAATCAGAGTTATAAGATCTGTTAGTATTAGACAATGATTCAAGACACAGGGAATAAAGGAAATCAGAATAATAAGATCTTTTAGTATTGTACAATGATTTAAGACACAAGGAATAAAGGAAATCAGAGTTATAAGATCTGTTAGTATTGGACAATGATTCAAGACACAAGGAATACAGGAAATCAGAATAATAAGATCTTTTAGTATTGTACAATGATTTAAGACACAAGGAATAAAGGAAATCAGAGTTGTAAAATCTGTTGAATTGGACAATGATTCAAGACACAGGGAATAAAGGAAATCAGAATAATAAGATCTTTTAGAAATCAGAGTTATAAGATCTGTTGGTATTGGATAATAATTCAAGACACAAGGAATAAAGGAAATCTGAGTTATAAGATCTCTTAGCATTGAACAATGATTCAAGACACAAGGAATACAGGAAATATTAGTTATCACATCTGTTCGTATTGTACAATGATTCAAGACACAAGGAATAAAGAAAATGAGAGTTGTAAAATCTGTTGGTATTGGATAATGATTCAAGACACAAGGAATAAAGGAAATATGAGTTATAAGATCTGTTAGTAAGACACAAGGAATACAGGAAATCTGAGTTATAAGATCTGTTGTACAATGATTCGATTCAAGACACAAGGAATACAGTAAATCTGAGTGATAAGATCTGTTAGTATTGTATAATGATTCAAGACACAAGGAATACAGGAAATCTGAGTTATAAGATCTGTTAGTATTAGACAATGATTCAAGACACAGGAATAAAGGAAATCTGAGTTATGAGATCTTTTCGTATTAATGATTCAAGACACAAGGAATAAAGAAAATCTGAGTTATAAGATCTGTTAGTATTGGATCATGGTCCAATACGAACAGAT
>NW_013877603.1:0-447 GCF_000517525.1 Limulus polyphemus
TTCCTGTATATAAGTGCGCCGGTTAACGTGAGTCTAATTAATCGGAATTGAATTGAATTGCAGGCAGGCAGAGATAGAGACGGACATATACTTTACGGACAATTGAGTCAAGTGCGGTAGTAGGCGTGAATAGTTCGTTGTGAATTATAGCGTTTGTTAAGTTATTAAAGTGACTGTGGAAATTAAGTGTATTGCAAAGTTGTAGTGAGAAAGAATAAACTAGTTTTATTTAAGGAAGGACTTGTATTGCTAAAGTTTTTCTGAAAAAACTTCTACGGAAAATTAACAAACGAACAGAGACGTAACAAATTGATGTCAGAGAGTGGGACAAAAAAAAAGAAGATGGAAACGAGAAGCGGCAAATCAAACTACAGCTTAGCAGATTTGATGGCAGCAATACAAGAACAGCAAAAGAAACAAGAAGAACGAGAAAAGAAACAAGAAGAG
>NW_013877604.1:0-416 GCF_000517525.1 Limulus polyphemus
AACGAGTCACGTCTCTACACTGTATCAAGTATAATAATGTATTGTTTTAACGAGTCACGTCTCTACACTGTATCAAGTATAATAATGTACTGTTTTAACGAGTCACGTCTCTACACTGTATCAAGTATAATAATTTACTGTTTTAACGAGTCACGTCTCTAGACTGTATCAAGTATAATAATGTATTGTTTTAACGAGTCACGTCTCTACACTGTATCAAGTATAATAATGTACTGTTTTAACGAGTCACGTCTGTACACTGTATCAAGTATAATAATGTACTGTTTTAACGAGTCACGTTTATACTTGATACAGTGTAGAGAAAACAGTACATTACCACACTGTATCAAGTATAATGTATTGTTTTAACGAGTCACGTCTCCACACGTCTCTAAACTGTATCAAGTATAATAATG
>NW_013877605.1:0-301 GCF_000517525.1 Limulus polyphemus
GTTGCAGCACCAATAAACTTCTAAATTTAATTTTTTTCTTTATCATTATTGCTATAATTATTTCCATGAATCTTAAAAACGAAATGTTCATAAATTTATCCTGTAATAACTTACCTACAGTAAGTGTTTCAGAAAATAACTTACATGGTAGAATAATGGTTGGAGACGGCTTGAATGGGTAATGAAGAAAAACTTTAATTCAAGTTTAACATAACAGCAAACTTACAACGTTTCGACAAGGTTTTCTCATCATCAGGTACAATGATGATGATAAAACCTTCTCGAAACGTTGTACATTTGC
>NW_013877606.1:0-1419 GCF_000517525.1 Limulus polyphemus
TAACTAGAGCTACACCTAAGTGTTCATGGAGTAGTTGTACCAAGTAAGGCTAAAGATGTAGTATGGTGGTTATAAATTCGGTAACTGGAGTTAAACCTAAGTTTTCATGGAGTAGTTGTACCAAGTAAGACTAAAGATGAATATGGTGGTTATGTATTCTGCAAATAGAGTTACACCTAGGTGTTCATTGAGTAGTTGTACCAAGTAAAGCTAAACTTGAGTATGGTGGTTATACATTCGGTAAGTAGAGTTACAAATAGGTGTTCGTGGAATTGTTCCCCATACTCATCTTTAGCGTTATTTGGAATTACACATTCAATAACTAGAGTTACACATAGGTGTTCATGGAGTAGTTGTTCAATGTAAGGCTAAAGATGAGTATGATGATTATAAATTCGGTAGATAGAGTTACACTTAGGTGTTCATGGAGCAGTTGTACCAAGTAAGGCTAAAGATGAGTATGGTGGTTATAAATTCGGTAAATAGAGTTACACCTAAGTGTTCATAGAGTAGTTGTACGAAGTAAGGCTAAAGATGAATTTGGTGGTTATAAATTCGGTATCTAGAGTGACACCTAAGTGTTCATGGAGTAGTTGTCAATTGGAGCAGTTGTACCAAGTGTTTATGGAGTAGTTGTACCAAGTAAGGTTAAAGATGAGTTTGGTGGTTATAAATTCGGTAACTAGTGTTACACCTAGGAGTTTATGGAGTAGTTGTACCAAGTAAGGCTAAAGATGAGTTTGGTGGTTATAAATTCTGTATCTAGAGTTAGACCTAGGTGTTGATGGAGTAGTTGTACAAAGTAAGGCTAAAGATGAGTATGGTGGTTATAAATTCTATAACTAGAGTTACACCTAGGTGTTCATGGAGTAGTTGTTCAAAGTAAGGATAAAGATGAGTATGATGATTATAAATTCAGTAGCTAGAGTTACACCTAGGTGTTCAAGGAGCAGTTTTCATCTTTAGCCTTACTTGGTACAACTACTCTATGAACACTTAGGTTTAACTCTAGTTACCGAATTTATAACCACCATACTCATTTTTAGCCTTACTTGGTACGGTAACTATAGTTACACCTAAGTGTTCATAGAGTAGTTGTACCAAGTAAGGCTAAAGATGAATTTGGTGGTTATAAATTCGTTAACTAGAGTGACACCTAAGTGTTCATCAAGTAGTTCTACCAAGTAAGGCTAAAAATGAGAATGGTGGTTATAAAATATGTAACTAGAGTTAAACGTAGATGTTCATGGAGTAGTTGTACCAAGTAAAGGAAAAGATGAGTATGGTGGTTATAAATTCCGTAACTAAAGTTAAACCTAAGTGTTCGTGGAGTTGTTGTACCAAATAACTTTAAAAATGAGAAAGGTGGTTATAAATACGGTAAGTAGAGTGACATCTAAGTGTTTATGGAGTAGTTGT
>NW_013877607.1:0-243 GCF_000517525.1 Limulus polyphemus
AACAATAAAATGTACCTACATACCAAATTTCGTGAAGAACTATCAATTCAGGACCCTCTGGTAACTAGTAATCGAGAAACAATCAGTAACCAAAAGCTTCACTGCAGTACACATACGCCTTTAGGAAAGCCAATAAAAGAGAAACATAAAGCGATCACGAAAATCGTAATAATTTACATACAAAATTCTAACTTTCTAGTATTACGCTCAACATTTCCACGAACTTTCATATGAAATTTGACG
>NW_013877608.1:0-322 GCF_000517525.1 Limulus polyphemus
CAATAACATATCTATTTACGTAAACGCTTTAACCAGTATTATTACGCAAGACTGAATTTTCTAGAAAACGTTCCCACGCTATAAATATAACTAACGCGACGCGCCAAAAGTGTGTCTATTATTAGTTCACTATATATGGGTGTGATATAAAACTTCGAAAGTATAACTGTGATTGTTATAACGCTTATCAGTCGGAAAACTTAAGATATCTGACCAGGAATATTTATAAAGTTCGAACGTAACAAGTCATTTAACTTCAGTGGATTCTCATCGGACATTAGTAATTTTAAGAAGACATATAATTCATCGTGGAAAACCTAGT
>NW_013877609.1:0-622 GCF_000517525.1 Limulus polyphemus
TTAACTGACAAGGAGTTCCTAAAGTTACAGAAAACAAAACCTGTGTTAACTGACAAGTAGTTCCTAAAGTTACAGAAAACAAAACCTGTATTAACTGACAAGGAGTTCCTAAAGTTGCGGGAAACAAAACCTGTGTTAACTGACAAGTAGTTCCTAAAGTTACAGAAAACAAAATCTGGGTTAACTGACAAGTAGTTCCTAAAGTTGCGGGAAACAAAACCTGTGTTAACTGACAAGTAGTTTCTAAAGTTACAGAAAACAAAACCTGTATTAACTGACAAGGAGTTCCTAAAGTTGCGGGAAACCTGTGTTAACTGACAAGTAGTTCCTAAAGTTACAGAAAACAAAATCTGGGTTAACTGACAAGTAGTTCCTAAAGTTGCGGGAAACAAAACCTGTGTTAACTGACAAGGAGTTCCTAAAGTTTCGGGAAACCTGGGTTAACTGACAAGTAGTTCCTAAAGTTACAGAAAACAAAACCTGTATTAACTGACAAGGAGTTCCTAAAGTTGCGGGAAACAAAACCTGTGTTAACTGACAAGTAGTTCCTAAAGTTACAGAAAACAAATCCTGTGTTAACTGACAAGTAGTTCCTAAAGTTGCGGGAAACAAAACCTGTGCT
>NW_013877610.1:0-300 GCF_000517525.1 Limulus polyphemus
ATGCCTCGTTGAGTATATAACCCGTATGAACTCGTATACTTAACGAAATGCCTCGATGAGTTTGTAACCTGTATGAACTCGTATACTTAACGAAATGCCTCGATGAGTATATAACCTGTATGAACTCGTATACTTAACGAAATGCCTCGATGAGTATATAACCTGTATGAACTCGTATACTTAACGAAATGCCTCGTTGAGTATATAACCCGTATGAACTCGTATACTTAACGAAATGCCTCGATGAGTATATAACCTGTATGAACTCGTATACTTAACGAAATGCCTCGATGAGTTTGT
>NW_013877611.1:0-299 GCF_000517525.1 Limulus polyphemus
TTTAGTTGTAGATAAAGGTTATTCTTGGAAAAGTTTGGATACCTAAAAAGGGATTTTTGTATGGTTTTGTGTATTCATCCCTACCTTGTTTCTGTACTTTTTGGCATTGCTCTCCCTACATCATACTTAATTTTTGCAAAATGATGCATGGGGATAGACATACTGCGTGTTATATATATGCTTGTAAAATACATATAGCTACTATATTTATACCCTGTAGCTATATGGGGAGTCTATTAAACACTGGATTGGAAGTATTACTGAACTATACTGAAATGGTGCATTTACTGTATTTTGTG
>NW_013877612.1:0-576 GCF_000517525.1 Limulus polyphemus
TTTAACCAATAAATATTACAAAAAAGGAGTAAGTTTCAAGTATAAAACAATAAAAACAAACTTAGAACAAATATTTGTTTTTCTTTAGTGAAAATCTCACAAGTGTTGCAACAGAAAAGCAAGGCACTTTCATTGATAACTGTCTACAAAGAAATACTCCAATAAAATCTACTCTGTGATGTAATGCTGTGATGATAGCTCATTTTGAAACTAAAATTTCAATAAAATCATTTTTCTCATGGATGGTGAACATTTTTGAATGTCAAGTATGAGTACATTGTTATAGAACTGTCAGATAATTCCAGAAAAGACTGCAGGCTCATTAGCCTTCCGCAGGAACTAGCAGTTATACCTGCCCGGAGGGTGGGTATTTCTGCTAGTTTATATATAACTATTCAATCACAATTGAGTTTGATTTATCCTGTTTTTGTCTGTTATCATTCTACTACACTGTGTGCCTGTGTTATTATGTAGGGATGATAAAAGTGCCATCCCTACCATCTTGTTTACATTATTTTTGCATGATTGATGTTAGCCATCCTTACATTTACTTCCTTTTTTGAAAAGTTTTTTCTT
>NW_013877613.1:0-621 GCF_000517525.1 Limulus polyphemus
CAACTGGAACAAGAAAGGAAACAAGAAGTACAAAGGGAAAACATTAATAAATTTAAAAGCGAATTGGATACGTTAAAGGACGATTTATTGTCTTTTACACAAGGAGGATACTGTTACGTCTCCGTTTGTTAATTAACTTTCCGTAACTTCGTTCGGATGAAACTTTAGCGACGCAAGTCCTTTCTTAAATAAAACTGGTTTATTCTTTCTAAATACAACTTTGCAATACACTTGATTTCCACAGTCGCGTTATAACAAACGATATATCTCACCAACAATATTTTGTCCGCATACATTCAAGGGTCCAAATTTATGAAACATTTTTATTTGAACGTGACGAGAGAACAGTGTAATGAGTAAAAATAAAAATATACCTGTGCCCAAACGTAACAATATAATCTGAAATCTTGGCCCTTTTCACAATACTGTACACAGTGTTCACTTACAATAACGTGATATTTCGAAGATAGTTATTTTGTCCAGTTAATTGAATGTATTAGCAATTTTATTTTGTCCATGAATGTTCTGGTTTCCAGAAAACGTTAAAATGTATGTAATATTGGAAGTTTCGTTAAATTTCTTTAAATTTTAGTGAAACTTTTATATATGTTTGATATATAT
>NW_013877614.1:0-300 GCF_000517525.1 Limulus polyphemus
GGATGTATCTGTTGCATGTAAATGGTGTTTATGATGTATGTAAAGGATGTATATGTTGTATATAAATGGTGTTCATGTTGTATGTAAAGGATGTATCTGTTGTGTATAAATGGTGTTTATGTTGTATGTAAAGGATGTATCTATTCTATGTAAATGGTGTTTATGTTGTATGTAAAGGATGTATCTGTTGTGTATAAATTGTGTTTATGTTGTATGTAAAGGATGTATCTGTTGTATGTAAATGGTGTTTATGTTGTATGTAAAGTATGTATCTGTTGTGTATAAATGGTGTTTATGTTG
>NW_013877615.1:0-404 GCF_000517525.1 Limulus polyphemus
GGATATACATTATACAGATCCATAAAATTTTACTAACAGCGTAACGGACAATAACCAGGATATACATTATACAGATCCATAAAATTTTACTAACAGCGTAACGGACAATAACCAGGATATACATTATACAGATCCATAAAATTTTACTAACAGTGTAACGAACAATAACCAGGATATACATTATACAGATCCATAAAATTTTACTAACAGCGTAACGGACAATAACCAGGATATACATTATACAGATCCATAAAATTTTACTAACAGTGTAACGAACAATAACCAGGATATACATTATACAAGAAACATTAAATTTTACTAACAGCGTAACGGACAATAACCAGGATATACATTATACAGATCCATAAAATTTTATTAACAGCGTAACGGACAATAACCAGGAT
>NW_013877616.1:0-299 GCF_000517525.1 Limulus polyphemus
GTCAGTTAAAAGACACAAGATTTAACAATACTGAGTCCTGTCAATAAGAAGATACAGGATTTATCAATACTGTGTACTGTCAATAACAAGACACAAGATTTAACAATACTGTGTCCTGTCAATAAGAAGATACAGGATTTATCAATAATGTGTACTGTCAATAAGAAGAAACATAATTTAACAATACTGTGTCCTTTCAATAAGAAGAAAAAGGATTTATCAATAATGTGTACTGTCAATAAGAAGAAACATAATTTAACAATACTGTGTCCTTTCAATAAGAAGAAAAAGGATTTATC
>NW_013877617.1:0-299 GCF_000517525.1 Limulus polyphemus
ACAGGACACAGTATTGTTAAATCTTGTGTCTTCTTATTGACAGTACACAGTATTGATAAATCCTAGTATCTTCTTATTGACAGGACACAGTATTGTTAAATCTTGTGTCTTTTTATTGACAGTACACAGTATCGTTAAATCTTTTGATTTTTTATTGATAGTAAACAGTATTGATAAATCCTGTATCTTCTTATTGACAGGACACAGTATTGTTAAATCTTGTGTCTTCTAATTGACAGTACACAGTATTGATAAATCCTGTATCTTCTTATTGACAAGACACAGTATTGTTAAATCTT
>NW_013877618.1:0-406 GCF_000517525.1 Limulus polyphemus
TTGTACCAAGTAAAGCTTTAGATGAGTATGGTGGTTATAAATTTGGTAACTAGAGTAACACCTAGATGTTCGTGAAGTAGTTGTACCAAGTAAAGCTATCGATGCGTATGGTGGTTACAAATTCGGTAACTAGAGTAACACCTAGGTGTTCGTGGAGTTGTTGTACTGAATAACGCTAAAGATGAGTATGGGGGTTATAAGTTCGGTAACCAGAGTAAAACCTAAGTGTTCATGGAGTAGTTGTACCAAGTAAAGCTAAAGATGAATATCGTGGTTATAAATTCGGTAACTAGAGTTAAACCTAAGTGTTCATGGAGTAATTGTTCCAAGTAATGCTAAAGATGAGTATGGTGGTTATAAATTCTGTAACTAGAGTTACACCTAGGTGTTCATGGAGTGGTTGTAT
>NW_013877619.1:0-300 GCF_000517525.1 Limulus polyphemus
CTAGAGTTACACCTAGGTGTTCGGGGAGTTCTTGTACCAAATAACGCTAAAGATGAGTATGGTGGTTACAAATTCGGGAACTAAAGTTACACCTATGTATTCGTGGAGTTGTTGTACCAAATAACGCTAAAAACGAGTATGGTGGTCATAAATTCGGTAACTAGAGTTACACCTAGGTGTTCGTGGAGTTCTTGTACCAAAAAACGCTAATGATGAGAATGGTGGTTATAAATTCGGTAACTATAGTTACACCTAGGTGTTCGAGGTGTAGTTGTACCAAGTAAGGCTAAAGATGACTAT
>NW_013877620.1:0-301 GCF_000517525.1 Limulus polyphemus
AACAGGATAGCAAGAGACAAGTACAACAAAGATAAAAGGATATCCTGAGATAAATACAACAGGATAGCAAGAGACAAGTACAAAAAAGGTAAGAGGATATCCTGAGATAAAGACAACAGGATAGCAAAAGACAAGTACAACAAGGATATCCTGAGATAAATACAACAGGATAGCAAGAGACAAGTATAACAAGGATATACTGAGATAAATACAACAGGATAGCAAGAGACAAGTACAACAAAGATAAAAGGATATCCTGAGATAAATACAACAGGATAGCAAGAGACAAGTACAACAAAGA
>NW_013877621.1:0-300 GCF_000517525.1 Limulus polyphemus
ACAACAAAGAATGTTGGTAGAAAGTAGAACACAGGTTCCACAACTGACAACAATGACATTAGTATAAAGTAAAACACAGGTTCCACAACTGGAAACAAAAGACATTAGTATAAAGTAAAACACAGGTTCCACAACTGAAAATAAAAAACATTAGTATAAAGTGAAACTCAGGTTCTACATCTGACAATAAAGAATGTTGGTATAAAGTAAAACACAGGTTCTACATCCTACAACAAAGGATGTTGGTAGAAAGTAAAGCAAAGGTTCCACACAGACAACAAAAGACATTAGTATAAAGTG
>NW_013877622.1:0-368 GCF_000517525.1 Limulus polyphemus
ATAATAAAACAACGTGTAGTAACTGAGTCAATTATTCAAAGTCTATAATAAAACATGGGTAGTAACTGAGTCAATTATTCACAAGTCTATAATAAAACAACGTGTAGTAACTGAGTCAATTATTCACAAGTCTATAATAAAACATGAGTAGTAACTGAGTCAATTATTAACAAGTCTATAATAAAACAACGTGTAGTAACTGAGTCAATTATTCACAAGTCTATAATAAAACATGAGTAGTAACTGAGTCAATTATTAACAAGTCTATAATAAAACAACGTGTAGTAACTGAGTCAATTATTAACAAGTCTATAATAAAACAACGTGTAGTAACTGAGTCAATTATTCAAAGTCTATAATAAAACATT
>NW_013877623.1:0-734 GCF_000517525.1 Limulus polyphemus
AATAACTGCTTTAAAGAAATCAACCCTTATCACAATACTTCGACACATTACCATTAATATTTAGTTATCACCCTGTTAACGATAACTGCTTAAAGAAATCAACCATTAACACAAGACTTCGACACATTACCATTAATATTTAGTTATCACCCTGTTAACAATAACTGCTTAAAGAAATCAACCATTAACACAAGCTTCTTTAGGCAGATTATTGTTAACAGGGTGATAACTAAATATTAATGGTAATGTGTCGAAGTCTTGTGTTAATGGTTGATTTCTTTAAGCAGTTATTGTTAACAGAGTGATAACTATAAGTTAATGAACATGTAACGATGTAGTTTATTAAGGGTTGATTTCTTTAAGCAGTTATTGTTAACAGGGTGATAACTAAATATTAATGGTAATGTGTCGAAGTATTGTGTTAAGGGTTGATTTCTTTAAGCAGTTATTGTTAACAGGGTGATAACTAAATATTAATGGTAATGTGTCGAAGTTCAAACCTTAATAAACTACATCGTTACATGTTCATTAACTTATAGTTATCACTCTGTTAACAATAATGTATTTGAAGAAATCAAACCTTAATAAACTACATCGTTACATGTTCATTAACTTATAGTTATCACTCTGTTAACAATAATCTGCCTAAAGAAGTCAAACCTTAATAAACTACATCGTTACATGTTCATTAACTTATAGTTATCACTCTGTTAACAATAATCTGCCTAAAGAAG
>NW_013877624.1:0-448 GCF_000517525.1 Limulus polyphemus
AAAGACATACCAGCCACTATCCATCTGTATTAAAAGACCTACCAGCCACTATCCATCTTTATTAAAAGACCTGCCAGTCATATCCATCTGTATTAAAAGACCTACCAGTCACTATCCATCTATAATAAAAGACCTACCAGTTACATCCATCTATATTAAAAGACCTACCAATTACCATCCATCTCTATAAAAGACCAACCAGCCACTATCCATATATAATGAAAGACCTACCAGCCACTATCCATCTGTATTGAAAGACACACCAGCCACTATCCATCTGTGTTAAAAGACCTACCAGTCACTATCCATCTGTATTAAAAGACCTACCAGCCACTATCCATCTGTATTAAAAGACCTACCAGTCACTATCCATCTGTAATAAAAAAAGACCTACCAGCCGCTATCCATCTGTATTAAAAGACCTACCAGACCACTATCCATCTGTATT
>NW_013877625.1:0-299 GCF_000517525.1 Limulus polyphemus
CACTGAACAACTCATTCTAGCGAGATGTTTAAAACAGTGAGGGCATTGAACAACTCCATTCTAGCGAGATGTTTAAAACAGTGAGAGCATTGAACAACTCCATTCTAACGAGATGTTTAAAACAGTGAGGGCACTGAACAACTCCATTCTAACGAGATGTTTAAAACAGTGAGGGCATTGAACAACTCCATTCTAGCGAGATGTTTAAAACAGTGAGGGCATTGAACAACCCCATTCTAGCGAGATGTTTAAAACAGTGAGGGCACTGAACAACTCCATTCTAGCGAGATGTTTAAAAC
>NW_013877626.1:0-633 GCF_000517525.1 Limulus polyphemus
TAAATAGAAATATTACACCTGTCTTTGTGTTTAATATAGTTGACATAATTACTACACTTGTCTGTGTGTTTCACATATAAATATAAATATTACACCCGTCTTTGTGTTTAACATAGTTGACATAATTACTACACTTGTCTCTGTGCTTAACATAGTTAATAGAAATATCACACCCGTTTATGTTTTGACCATATCTAATACAATAATTATACGTGTATTTATGTTTAACATGTTAAGATATGTGTGTGACATATTTTTAATATAAATATTACACCCGTCTTTGTGTTTAACATAGTTGACATAATTACTACACTTGTCTCTGTGTTTCACATATAAATATTACACCTGTCTTTGTGTTTAACATAGTTGACATAATTACTACACTTGTCTCTGTGTTTAATATAGTTGACATAATTACTACACTTGTCTCTGTGCTTAACATAGTTGACATAATTACTACACTTGTCTCTGTGTTTAACATAGTTGACATAATTACTACACTTGTCTCTGTGTTTCACATATAAATATAAATATTACACCTGTCTTTGTGTTTAACATGGTTGACATAATTACTACACTTGTCTCTGTGTTTCACATATAAATAGAAATATTACACCCGTCTTTGTGTTTAAC
>NW_013877627.1:0-292 GCF_000517525.1 Limulus polyphemus
AAGAAGACACAAGATTTAACGATATTGTGTACTTTCAATAACAAGACACAAGATTTAACAATACTTTGTACTATCAATAAGAAGACACAAGATTTAACAATAATCTGTACTATCAATAACAAGACACACGATTAACAATACTTTGTACTGTCAATAAGAAGACACAAGATTTAACAATACTCTGTACTATCAATAAGAAGACACACGATTTAGCAATACTGTGTACTATCAATAAAAAGACACAAGATTTAACGATATTGTGTACTGTCAATAAGAAGACACAAGATTTAAC
>NW_013877628.1:0-300 GCF_000517525.1 Limulus polyphemus
CCAAGTAAGGCTAAAGATGAGTATGGTGGTTATTAATTCGGTAACTAGAGTGACACCTAAGTGTTCATGGAGTAGTTGTACCAAGTAAGGCTAAAGATGAGTATGGTGGTTATAAATTCGGTAACTAGAGTTACACCTAGGTGTTCATGGAGTAATTGTACCAAGTAAGACTAAAGATGAGTATGGTGGTTATAAATTGTGTAACTAGAGTTACACCTTGGTTTTCATGGAGTAGTCGTACCAAGTAAGGCTAAAGATGATTATGGTAGTTATAAATTCGGTAACTAGAGTTACACCTAA
>NW_013877629.1:0-300 GCF_000517525.1 Limulus polyphemus
TTCTGTGGTGGTTTCCAGAAAGGGCAAGGATGATTCATATCAGGTATTGATAGATCATGTATTGATGACAATAATATACATCACTTATACCATCCTATGTGGTGGTTTCAAGAAAGGGCAAGGATGATTCATGTCAGGTATTGATGGATCATGTATTGATGACAATAATATACATCACTTATAACATCCTCTGTGGTGGTTTCAAGAAAGGGCAAGGATGATTCATATCAGGTATTGATAGATCATGTATTGATGACAATAATATACATCACTTGTACCATCCTATGTGGTGGTTTCAAG
>NW_013877630.1:0-300 GCF_000517525.1 Limulus polyphemus
TGATCCTACTGACTATTAGCCAGAAAACACTCGTTGTAAGTTTGGTGATCCTACTGACTATTAGCCAGAAAACACTCGTGGTAAGTTTAGTGATCCTACTGACAAATAGTCAGAAAACACTCGTGGTAAGTTTGGTGATTCTACTGACTATTAGCCAGAAAACACTCGTGGTAAGTTTGATGATCCTACTGACAAATAGTCAGAAAACACTCGTGGTAAGTTTGATTATCCTACTGACAAATAGTCAGAAAACACTCGTGGTGCATTTAGTGATCCTACTGACAAATAGCCAGAAAACAC
>NW_013877631.1:0-298 GCF_000517525.1 Limulus polyphemus
CCCACATCTTGTCCTGACATATAACTAGCATCATGTTTTGTCAAATCAAGCTCTACCTATAACTCACATCTTGTCCTGACATTTAACTAGCATCATATTTTGTCAAATCAAGATCTACCTTACAACTCACATCTTGTCCTGACATTTAACTAGCATCATATTTTGTCAAATCAAGCTCTACCTTACAACCCACATCTTGTCCTGCAATATAACTAGCATTATATTTTGTCAAATCAAGCTATACCTTACAATTCACATCTTGTCCTGACATATAACTAGCATCATAGTTTGTCAAATG
>NW_013877632.1:0-384 GCF_000517525.1 Limulus polyphemus
TATACCATATTTTCTACAATAAATATCTGTTAAAATACCGTCTAAACTTGTAGCATATTCTCTACAATAAATATCTGTTACAATACCGTCTAAACTTGTAGCATATTCTCTACAATAAATATCTGTTAAAATATCGTCAAAACGTATAGCATATTCTCTACAATAAATATCTGTCAAAATACCGTCAAAACATGTAGCATATTCTCTACAATAAATATCTGTTACAATACCGTCAAAACATGTAGCATATTCTCCACAATAAATATCTGTCAAAACATGGAGCATATTCTCTACAATAAATATCTGTTAAAATACCGTCTAAACATGTAGCATATTCTATACAATAAATATCTGTTAAAATACCGTCTAAACTTGTAGCATATT
>NW_013877633.1:0-300 GCF_000517525.1 Limulus polyphemus
CAATTGTTGGTCAAACAAATAGAGTCAAAGAAAAGGTTATTTATAAAGATTGGAGGGAACCTAGATTAGTAACTATGCCAACAACAATAGGATTATGAAATAATTGTTGGTCAAACAAGTAGAGTCAAAGAAAAGATTATTTATAAAGATTGGAGGGAACCTAGATTAGTAACTATGCCAACAACAATATGGTTAAGAAATAACTGTAGGTCAAACAAGTAGAGTCAAAGAAAAGATTATTTATAAAGATTGGAGGGAACCTAGATTAGTAACTATGCCAACAACAATAGGGTTAAGAAA
>NW_013877634.1:0-299 GCF_000517525.1 Limulus polyphemus
AGTATGATTAGATACATATACAGTATAGTTAACACTGATACAGTATGATTAGATACATGTACAGTACAGCTAACACTGATACAGTATGATTAGATACATGTACAGTACAGTTAACACTGATACAGTAGGATTAGATACATATACAGTATAGTTAACACTGATACAGTAGGATTAGATACATATACAGTATAGTTAACACTGATACAGTATGATTAGATACATGTACAGTATAGTTAACACTGATACAGTATGATTAGATACATATACAGTATAGTTAACACTGATACAGTATGATTAGA
>NW_013877635.1:0-527 GCF_000517525.1 Limulus polyphemus
ATATTTCTATTTATTGTTTTTGTCGTAATACTCCTTCCTTTAATGTAAGTATGATATAGCATCTTTTACTTTTGTATTTACTTTTATTAGTGTATTTAAATCTTAATCCTAGTTAATTGATTTAGAAGATTTCGCACAGCAAACTATTTATTTTTATAATTAGCTATAGATCCACGCGATTTCACTATGTTCTGAACACTATTTATATAAGCTATTTAGTACAACAAGATTTGTTATGGTTAACACCTAACGATATCAAACAGTAGAGGAACTATTTTATTTGTATTTCTAATACAATATTGCGAACAGCCTTTTCTGATTTTGTATCTGTAAACATTCTTAAACGATAATTAACTAAAGAGAACACACCATGTGTGAGTGGAAATTTGCAAAATCAAAATAATGTTGATTGTCACGTAAAACAGACAATTGTTTGTAACGATAAATAGTCTCGTGCATTTTCTAAATATTCAAATTTTCTATACACTTCTAAAAGAATTTATAGCGTCTACATCTTTGTTGGTGCA
>NW_013877636.1:0-300 GCF_000517525.1 Limulus polyphemus
GACACAAGTTTTAACAATGCTGTGTACTGTCAATAAGAAGACACAAGATTTAACGATTCTTTGTACTATCAATAACAAGCCAAAATTTTTAACGATACTGTGTACTGTCAATAAGAAGACACTGAATTTAACAATACTGTTCACTGTCGATAAGAAGACACAAGATTTAACGATACTGTGTACTATCAAAAAGAAGATAAGATTTTACAATACAGTGTACTATCACAAACAAGCCACAAGATTTAACGATACTGTGTACTGTCAATAAAAAGACACAAGTTTTAACAATGCTGTGTACTG
>NW_013877637.1:0-304 GCF_000517525.1 Limulus polyphemus
GAAAACAAAAAACTTAATTATCTCCAGGAGGTTAAAAGCCGTAACGTTCGCCAAAAGAAAACAAAAAACTTAATTATCTCCAGGAGGTTAAAAGCCGTAACGTTCGCCAAAAGAAAACAAACACAAAACTTAATTATCTCCAGGAGGTTAAAAGCCGTAACGTTCACCAAAAGAAAACAAACAAAAAACTTAATTATCTCCAGGAGGTTAAAAGCTACAATTTTCGCCAAAAGAAAACAAAAAACTTAATTATCTCCAGGAGGTTAAAAGCTGTAACGTTCGCCAAAAGAAAATAAAAACTTTA
>NW_013877638.1:0-301 GCF_000517525.1 Limulus polyphemus
GAAAAAATGGTTGTTTGAATTAGTTAGAACTGGCTGTCAAAAACACAGTAGAAAAAATGGTTGTTTGAATTAGTTAGAACTGGCTGTCAGAAACAAAGCAGAAAAGATGGTTGTTTGAATTAGTTAGAACTGGCTATCAGAAACAGAGTAGAAAAGATGGTTGTTTGAAGTAGTTAGAACTGGCTGTCAGAAACAGAGTAGAAAAGATGGTTGTTTGAAGTAGTTAGAACTGGCTGTCAGAAACAGGATAGAAAAGATGGTTGTTTGAATTAGTTAGAACTGGCTGTCAGAAACAGGATAG
>NW_013877639.1:0-557 GCF_000517525.1 Limulus polyphemus
ACCAGTAACACTGATCCTAATGCTCTGACACGAGAGAAATAATCAAAAATAAGCTTTTGAATCATATAATCCAAGGACTGTAAAAAAACACAAAAACTTAGAATGTCGTGGGTAAAAACCACTAAAATACCCCATGTGTAATATTGAACACCATGGTTTGAAATTTATCATTTAAACCAATTGAAGCTTTGTACTGTCAAGTGCGGTTTGTGTTTTAGTGGACACTCCTGAAAAAGCTGTAAAGCAAAACGTTGAGTGTCCAATTAAACAAAAATAACAAATTTGGAGGTCCCCAGTAACCTACACAAAGGGCTATCTGATTTCTAGCGGCATACGCCCGCTCTTAATAAACGATTTTTATAACTCGAAATTTGTTTGTTTGAGGTTAAGCACAAAGTTACACCTGGAAAAAAGTTAAGCACCCCCAAATATTTTTCAGAATTGCTTATTGAAAATAAGGTTTAATTTTCGTGATGTTGAGCAATGTTCATAACTTCAAACATAATTAAAAAGATGTGAGCGTTCAGGTGTGACATTTAAATCAGGCGTCGTTTTTT
>NW_013877640.1:0-300 GCF_000517525.1 Limulus polyphemus
TATTCAACATGAAGAAACAGTCTAGCATTCAACATGAAGAAACAGTCTAGTATTCAACATGAAGAAACAGTCTGGTATTCAACATGAAGAGACAGTCTAGTATTCAACATGAAGAAACAGTCTGGTATTCAACATGAAGAAACAGTCTGGTATTCAACATGAAGAGACAGTCTGGTATTCAACATGAAGAAACAGTCTGGTATTCAACATGAATAGGCAGTCTAATATTCAACATGAAGAAACAGTCTAGCATTCAACATGAAGAAACAGTTTAGCATTCAACATGAAGAAACAGTCTAG
>NW_013877641.1:0-300 GCF_000517525.1 Limulus polyphemus
TACACAATAGAATCTGCCGTCTCTCAGAAATGTCTAGTAGAATTCGTCGTATTTCATAAGTACACAATAGAATCTGCCGTCTCTCAGAAATATGTAGTAGAATTCGTCGTATTTCATAAGTACACAATAGAATCTGCCGTCTCTCAGAAATGTGTAGTAGAATTCGTCGTATTTCATAACTACACAATAGAATCTGCCGTCTCTCAGAAATGTCTAGTGGAATTCGTCGTATTTCATAAGTACACAATAGAATCTGCCGTCTCTCAGAAATGTCTAGTGGAATTCGTCGTATTTCATAAC
>NW_013877642.1:0-680 GCF_000517525.1 Limulus polyphemus
GAATTTTCTTGTAATATCACAGTAATATTCACCATCATGTTTAGGTTTTTCTTGTAAGATCACAGTAATATTCACCATCATATTTAGGTTTTTCTTGTAAGATCACAGTAATATTCACTGTCATATTTAGGTTTTTCTTGTAAGATCACAGT
Organism: Limulus polyphemus; assembly: GCF_000517525.1. Classification (NCBI taxonomy): domain Eukaryota; kingdom Metazoa; phylum Arthropoda; class Merostomata; order Xiphosura; family Limulidae; genus Limulus; species Limulus polyphemus. Next base: position 153 of record NW_013877642.1, read on the forward strand.
ACTATTCACTGTTATATTTATGTTTTTCTTTTAAGATCACAATACTATTCACTGTCATATTTAGGTTTTTCTTGTAAGATCACAGTAATATTCACTGTCATATTTAGGTTTTTCTTGTAAGATCACAGTAATATTCACTGTCGTGTTTAGGTTTTTCTTGTAAGATCACAGTAATATTCACCATCATGTTTAGGTTTCTCTTGTAAGATCACAGTAATATTCACCATCATATTTAGGTTTTTCTTTTAAGATCACAGTAATATTCACTGTAATATTAGGTTTTTCTTGTAAGATCACAGTAATATTCACTGTCGTGTTTAGGTTTTTCTTGTAAGATCACAGTAATATTCACTGTCGTGTTTAGGTTTCTCTTGTAATATCACAGTAATATTCACCATCATGTTTAGGTTTTCCTTGTAAGATCACAGTAATATTCACTGTTATATTTAGGTTTCTCTTGTAAGATCACAGTAATATTCACTGTCGTGTTTAGGTTTCTCTTGTAATATCACAGTAATATTCACCATC
>NW_013877643.1:0-300 GCF_000517525.1 Limulus polyphemus
AGATAGTTCAGTGTTAGGTTCTATAATTATAGATAGTTCAGTGTTAGGTTCTATAATTATAGATAGTTCAGTGTTAGGTTCTATAATTATAGATAGTTCAGTGTTAGGTTCTATAACTTCAGATAGTTCAGTGTTAGGTTCTATAATTACAGATAGTTCAGTGTTAGGTTCTATAATTATAGATAGTTCAGTGTTAGGTTCTATAATCACAGATAGTTCAGTGTTAGGTTCTATAATTACAGATAGTTCAGTGTTAGGTTCTATAATTACAGATAGTTCAGTGTTAGGTTCTATAATTAT
>NW_013877644.1:0-301 GCF_000517525.1 Limulus polyphemus
ATTGCCGTTACGTCTTGACCGTCTTATATATAAAAGAATACCGAAATCTAGTAAACGCTAGAGCATTCAGGATCTTTCTAGAAGTTAATGGCGTGTTACTAGAGTCACGTGACTTCCGCTGTCGTAACAATATCAATAAATAATGTTGCTGTTTTTTATTGATTATATATACTGTATTATATTTTAGTCTATTGGAAAGAAAATAATTATTGCTAACATTAAGAAAATGGCAAAAAAAGAACAAATCTAGTAGTCAAGAAGAACCAGTAAAACAATAACAACAAAAAAAAACAACAATTAG
>NW_013877645.1:0-639 GCF_000517525.1 Limulus polyphemus
AATCCTGATATCAACATAGTGTTACTAATGTCAGCATATAATCCTGATATCAACATAGTGTTACTGATGTCAACATATAATCGTGATATCAACATAGTGTTACTGATGTCAACATATAACCCTGATATCAACATAGTGTTACTGATATCTACATAGTGTTACTGATGTCAACATATAATCCTGATATCAACATAGTGTTACTAATGTCAGCATATAATCCTGATATCAACATAGTGTTACTGATGTCAACATATAATCCTGATATCAACATAGTGTTACAGTAACACTATGTTGATATCAGTATCAGGATTATATGTTGACATTTGATATCAGGATTATATGTTAACATCAGTAACACTATGTTGACATCAGTAACACTATGTTGATATCAGGATTATATGTTGACATCAGTAACACTATGTAGATATCAGGATTACATGTTAACATCAGTAACAATATGTTGACATCAGTAACACTATGTTGATATCAGGATTATATGTTGACATCAGTAACACTATGTTTACATCAGTAACACTATGTTGATATCAGGATTATATGTTGACATCAGTAACACTATGTAGATATCAGGATTATATGTTAACATCAGTAGCACGATGTTGATAATGTCAACATATAATC
>NW_013877646.1:0-300 GCF_000517525.1 Limulus polyphemus
TGTCATTCTCCTGTAAAGTTACACCGGGGAGTGGTTTAATGAGTTTTCACTAGTTAGAGAGAATATATTAACAAATCAGACACATTATACTAATGTCACATGTCATTCTCCTGTAAAGTTACTTAAACTTAACTTGCCACATGTTATTCTCCTGTAAAGTTACTTAAACTTGACTTGTCACATGTAACTCTCCTGTAAAGTTACATAAACTTAACTTTTCACATGTCATTATCCTGTAAAGTTACTTAAACTTGACTTGTCACATGTCATTCTCCTGTAAAGTTTCATAAACTTGAGTTG
>NW_013877647.1:0-300 GCF_000517525.1 Limulus polyphemus
CCCACACCATAACTAACTATTCATACTACAGAGTTATCTAACAAAACCCACACCATAACTAACTATTGATACTACAGAGTTATCTAACAAAACCCACACCATAACTAACTATTGTTACTACAGAGTTATCTAACAAAACTCACATCATAACTAACTATTGATACTACAGAGTTATTTAACAAAACCCACACCATAACTAACTATTGATACTACAGAGTTATCTAACAAAACTCACACTATAACTAACTATTCATACTACAGAGTTATCTAAAAAAACCCACACCATAACTAACTATTGTT
>NW_013877648.1:0-300 GCF_000517525.1 Limulus polyphemus
TTCTTATTGATAGTACACAGTATTGTTAAATTTGGTGTCTTCTTATTGATAATACACATTATTGTTAAATCTTGTAGATTGGTATTTATAGTACATAGTATCATTAAATATTGTGTCTTCTTATTGACAGTACACAGTATTGTTAAATTTTTATGTCTTCTTATTGACAGTACACAGTATTATTAAATTTTCAGTTTTCTTATTGATAGTACACAGTATTGTTAAATTTTTATATCTTCTTATTGACAGTACACAATATCGTTAAATCTTGTGTCTTCTTATTGACAGTTCCCAGTAATG
>NW_013877649.1:0-306 GCF_000517525.1 Limulus polyphemus
CTTATTGACAGTACACAGTATCGTTAAATCTTGTGTCTTTTATTGACAGTACACAGTATCGCTAAATCGTGTGTCTTCTTATTGATAGTACACAGTATCGTTAAATCCTTTGTCTTCTTATTGACAGTACACAGTATCGTTTAATCTTGTGTCTTCTTATTGACAGTACACAGTATCGTAAAATCTATTGTCTTTTTATAGATAGTACACAGTATTGCTAAATCGTGTGTCTTCTTATTGAGAGTACACAGTATTGTTAAATCTTGTGTTTCCTTATTGACAGTACACAGTATAGTTAAATCTTGT
>NW_013877650.1:0-577 GCF_000517525.1 Limulus polyphemus
GAGTAAATATGACGTCAAAATATAACTTTTTAATGCCAAAAGCAAATAATATAAAACTTAAAAATTCTTTAAATATTACTCAAAAATATTGTTTTTCCATCATCAGTGAATTTTTGGATCAGTTGAGATACTAAATGTGCTGCTGTATGAGATTGTATGCTTCCATGGGGAACATTTAAGGCTATAATATTCAAAATAGTGTCCTGTTATTGTACATCCTGTAAAAAGCATAGTAAATACTTGGCTGTTGGATGCAGTTTTGCATATGTGGTGGCACTCCACAACAATAGCATAAGCTAAACGTTCTTACAAAGTGGACTAAACCCTGGGTACAATATATCAAGGACTAAATTTGATAATGTAAACAGCATACATTTCTTATATTATTTAGCAGAAAAAATAATTATTGAACCAATATTCAACACTGTCACACACGTCATTAGATGGTCTGAGGATAGTTTTGCTTCAAAGAATATTGTTACAACAATAGTCAAAATCGGAGATCACGTGGTCGTAACATGACATCGTATTGTTACGAAAGCGGAAGTCACGTGAACTGGTAACACGTAATGAGTAT
>NW_013877651.1:0-377 GCF_000517525.1 Limulus polyphemus
ACTGTGTACTATCAATAACAAGCCACAAGATTTTAACGAAACTGTGTACTGTCAATAAGAAGACAAAATATTTAACAATACTGTGTACTGTCAATAAGAAGACACAAGATTTAAAAAAACTGTGTATTGTCAATAAGAAGACACAAGATTTAACGATACTGTGTACTATCAATAACAAGCCATAAGATTTAACGATACTGTGTACTGTCAATAAAGAGACACAAATGTTAACAATGCTGTGTACTGTCAATAAGAAGACACATGATTTAACGATAATGTGTACTATCAATAAAAAGACTCAAGTTTTAACAATACTGTGTACTGACGTGTCTTCTTATTGTTAAATCTTGATACTGTGTATATCAATAAACAAGCCA
>NW_013877652.1:0-340 GCF_000517525.1 Limulus polyphemus
GACAGGACACATTATTGTTAAATCTTGTGTTTCCTTACTGACAGTACACAGTATCGTTAAATCTTGTATCTTCTTATTGACAGTACACAGTATAGTTAAATCTTGTGTCTTCTTATTGACAGTACACAGTAACGTTAAATCTTGTGTCTTCTTATTGAAAGTACACAGTATTGTTATATCTTGTGTCTTCTTATTGACAGTACACAGTATCGTTAAATCTTCTGTCTTTTTATTGATAGTACACAGTATTGTTAAATCGTGTGTCTTCTTATTGACAGTACACAGTTTTGTTAAATCTTGTTTCTTCTAATTGAAACTTACACAGTATCGTTAAATCTTG
>NW_013877653.1:0-304 GCF_000517525.1 Limulus polyphemus
TTCACGATTCCTAATCTTATTGCATGGTTCTGCTAGTAAAACTAATAAACCAGACAAAGGATAACAGAACTGTGCTGTAAAGTTATGAAGTGCAACAAAGCTCTCGATTCCTAATCTTATTGCATGGTTCTGCTAGTAAAACTAATAAACCAGACAAAGGATAACAGAAATGTTCTGTAAAGTTATGAAGTGCAACAAAGCTCTCGATTCCTAATCTTATTGCATGGTTCTGCTAGTAAAACTAATAAACCAGACAAGGATAACAGAACTGTTCTGTAAAGTTATGAAGTGCAACAAAGCTCTC
>NW_013877654.1:0-300 GCF_000517525.1 Limulus polyphemus
CTAGTGCTGCTACACTTCATGACTGACATGGCTAGTGCTGCTACACTTCATGACTGACCTGGCTAGTGCTGCTACACTTTATGACTGACCTGGCTAGTGCTGCTACACTTTATGACTGACCTGGCTAGTGCTGTTACACTTTATGACTGACCTGCCTAGTGCTGTTACACTTTATGACTGACCTGGCTAGTGCTGTTACACTTTATGACTGACCTGGCTAGTGCTGTTACACTTTATGACTGACCTGCCTAGTGCTGTTACACTTTATGACTGACATGGCTAGTGCTGTTACACTTTATG
>NW_013877655.1:0-300 GCF_000517525.1 Limulus polyphemus
CTTAGCAAAGAGCTATCCAGGTGATATTGATGGACCAGAATTGTACAGAGAAATTAAAGACTGTAGAATGTTGATAAGTAAAATAACACAGACCGATTTTCCTGAACCAATGGTTGCAACTGATTTGCTAACATTTAGAATTTCATATGGTGAAGATGTTTTCCCAAATTTAAGAATTGCATTGCAGATTTTGTTAACAATTGGGGTTTCTATTGCTAGTTGCAAGCTGAAATTAATTCTTACATACTTGAGAACCTCAATGACTCAAGAACGACTTAGTAACTTGGCAATATTAAGTAT
>NW_013877656.1:0-300 GCF_000517525.1 Limulus polyphemus
TTCGTAGAGTGTGGACGTGTTCATGATGAGCTCTGCAAGTGGTTCGAACGGGAAAAGTTGTCAGGGTAGTTCTAGTGCTAGTATGGAAGGAGGTGTTAATTCATTGTTACCTGAAAATATTGGGTTTGAGAAAACGGTATTGCTTCGCTGTGATATTCGTGGTAGACCATACTTTCGATTTTAGGGAATCTATTGAATCGGTTATTGGATTGAAAAATGTTGTAGCGTTTGGAACTCTTCAGTTTAACCATTTATGGTTATTATCGGTATCTTCTGAGGAGCTTAAAAATGATTTATTGA
>NW_013877657.1:0-297 GCF_000517525.1 Limulus polyphemus
TATATATATATGTGCTTCGTTTGTTTGTAATTAAGCACAAAGCTACACAATGGGCTATCTGTGCTCTGTCCACCACGGGTATCGAAACCCGGATTCTAGCGTTGTAAGTCCGTAGACATACCGCTGTGCCACTGGTGGGCATATATATATGCATATCTGTGTGCGTGTGTGTGTGAGGATATTTATCTATATAAATTACGATTATCTTTGTTAATCAAGTTAGTTCATTGACAAAATTTGTTAACATTTAAAGCATTTTGACCTTAATTATTACTATTTACTTCACACATACAACAA
>NW_013877658.1:0-299 GCF_000517525.1 Limulus polyphemus
CGACATTCAAACAATGTAATAACATACCAATGTCAAAGATCAACATTAAACAACAGTAGATTTTAACAACAATTAAACAGGTAGTAACATTCCAGTGTCAATGGCCAACACTAAACAACAGTAGATATTAACGACATTCAAACAGGTTGTAACATACCAGTGTCAAAGACCAACATTAAACAACAGTAGATATTAACGACATTTAAACAAGTAGTAACATACCAATGTCAAAAACCAACATTAAACAACAGTATATATTAACGAAAATTAAATAGCTAGTAACATTCCAGTGTCAATAG
>NW_013877659.1:0-302 GCF_000517525.1 Limulus polyphemus
CAGTATCGTTAAACCTTGTGTCTTTTTATTGACAGTACACAGTATAGTTAAATCTTGTGTCTTCTTATTGACAGTACACAGTATCGTTAAATCTTGTGTCTTCTTATTGACAGTACACAGTATTGCTAAATCGTGTCTTCTTATTAACAGTACACAGTTTTGTTAAATCTTGTGTCTTCTTATTGAAAGTACACAGTATCGTTAAATCTTGTGTCTTCTTATTGACAGTACACAGTATTGCTAAATCGTGTCTTTTTATTAACAGTACACAGTATTGTTAAATCTTGTGTGTTCTTACTGAC
>NW_013877660.1:0-300 GCF_000517525.1 Limulus polyphemus
CTACACATACTGCATGTCCTGCACCATTCTTCCACATCTCGCCTCATACCTATCCAGTAAAATCTTTGTCGTATGTGACTCAATGTCTTCTTGATTCCGAAATGTCCTCCTGTTAAATTATGGGATTGATGCAGCATGACTTCCCGTAACTTTCTCGGTATAACTTTTTCACAAATCGTCACTTTCCCATCGGTAGTTTCCCATCTCTGTACAAGAATACCATTTTCAAGCTTTAACTGCTTCCATTGTGCCCAATAGTGCTTTGTCACAGGGCTTGGACTAGACACCTTCTCCCAAGCA
>NW_013877661.1:0-300 GCF_000517525.1 Limulus polyphemus
TTTGTCAATTAGTTTCCTATGGGAAAACAGGTACAAGACATAAACTATATTGACTATTAGTTTCCTATGGGAAGACAGGTACAAGAGATAAACTACTTTGACTATTAGTTTCCTATGGGAAGACAGGTACAATAGATAAACTACATTGACTATTAGTTTCCTATGGGAAGACAGGTACAAGAGATAAACTATATTGACTATTAGTTTCCTATGGGAAGACAGGTACAAGAGATAAACTATATTGACTATTAGTTTCCTATGGGAAGACAGGTACAATAGATAAACTATATTGACTATTAG
>NW_013877662.1:0-299 GCF_000517525.1 Limulus polyphemus
GTAACTTGCCTAATAGGAGCCAATTGTCCAGTTGGATAAAAGTAACTTGCCTAATAGTAGCCACTTGTCCAGTTTGATAAAAGTAACTTGCCTAATAGGAGTCACTTGTCCAGTTTGATAAAAGTAACTTGCCTAATAGGAGCCAATTGTCCAGTTGGATAAAAGTAACTTGCCTAATAGTAGCCACTTGTCCAGTTTGATAAAAGCCTTCCATCCATGTTGGACGTGTTGATGTGTAGCCTTCCATCAATGTTAAACGTGTTGATGTATAGCCTAACATCAATGTTGGACGTGTTGAT
>NW_013877663.1:0-286 GCF_000517525.1 Limulus polyphemus
AGTGGTATTTTTCTTACACTGGCTCCACAGTTCCAACAGCCTTTCTGGGTAGCAGCCTTTCCTGCTGTATCATCTCCCATGTGCTGAAGAGGGGGTGTGCTTGCTTCACTTGTATCTTAAGTTGTGGACTGTCCAAGGCATCTACGAACCGATCCCTCAGCAACAACTTCAGGAGATCGGGTGGTGCAGTTGGGTAGGCCTTGTGTGCCATGCTCTCCAAGTCCTGTGTCAGCTCTTGCAGGCTCTCCCCTTTAGCACGAACTCTCGTCTTGAACCTGGCCCTTTA
>NW_013877664.1:0-299 GCF_000517525.1 Limulus polyphemus
GAGTGTACACAGTATAGTTAAATCTCGTGTCTTCTTACTGACAGTACACAGTATAGTTAAATCTTGTGTCTTTTTATAGATAGTACACAGTATCGTTAAATCTTGGGTCTTTTTATAGATAGTACACAGTATTGCTAAATCGTGTGTCTTCTTATTGAGAGTACACAGTATAGTTAAATCTCGTGTCTTCTTACTGACAGTACACAGTATAGTTAAATCTTGTGTCTTCTTATTGACAGTACACATTATCGATGAATATTGTGTCTTCTTATTGACAGTACACACTATCGTTAAATCTT
>NW_013877665.1:0-300 GCF_000517525.1 Limulus polyphemus
TACCATGAAACATTGAGACTGTACAGAAGGATTAGAGCACCATGATAAATTGAGACTGTACAGAATGATTAGAGTACCATGAAACATTGAGACTGTACAGAAGGATCAGAGCACCATGAAACATTGAGACTGTACAGAAGGATTAGAGTACCATGAAACATTGAGACTGTACAGAAGGATTAGAGTACCATGAAACATTGAGACTGTACAGAAGGATTAGAGCACCATGATAAATTGAAACTGTACAGAAGGATTTGTAAAAGTAATAAAATTTAGTAATTGTAACACCATTTCTGTAAT
>NW_013877666.1:0-298 GCF_000517525.1 Limulus polyphemus
ATTGGGAATAATTCTGAAAAGAATACCATTTTCTATTGTATACATCAAGGGCATCTTTCTAGAACAATAATATGAAAATTAAATTTCTCGCGAAATTTTGGAAAAATACCCAGTGTATAGCCTTGGTGATTTTGATGAAAAATTAATTTATATGAAATATGCAAAAACGTGCGTATTTTTAGGTTAACTTAAGTATGACATCTCCGATTATCTTTATTTCCTAAGAAAGATCAAGAATAAAGCGTTAGAACTTTAAGGGAAATTACAATATTGCTAAAAACGCTCAACAAAGAATAAA
>NW_013877667.1:0-300 GCF_000517525.1 Limulus polyphemus
TTGGCGAGATTAGCAGCGTTCTCAGTAGGATACATGTACATCGTCTAGACAAGCACAGGAAACGAGTACAAAATGCTGAAACTTTTGTCTTGATATACCTGAAAAAAGATATTTATTTTTCTATTTTACGTAAAAATTACAGAAATAACATCTGCATAGTAAATAACAACTCCTATTTTTCATTGTCAGAAGTTTTGTTCATCCAAACTGAAATATCTCTATAATATATTCGGTTAACTTTTATCACATTCATTTTGACCAGATGTTAACATGCCATATACATTCATAATGTCCAACAAG
>NW_013877668.1:0-706 GCF_000517525.1 Limulus polyphemus
ATTACAGCAGTTGTTGGAGGAAAAGAAAGAACAAGAAGAAAAATTACAGCAGTAGCAACTGGAACAAGAAAGGAAACAGGAAGAGAAATTATGGCAGTTCTTGGAGGAAAAACAAAAGAAACAAGAAGAGAAATTACAGCAGTGGTTGGAGGAAAAAGAAGAGAAGCAAGAAGAGAAATTACATCAGTTCTTGGAGGAAAAAGAAAAGAAACAAGAAGAGAAATTACATCAGTTCTTGGAGGAAAAAGAAAAGAAACAAGAAGAGAAATTACAGCAGTGGTTGGAGGAAAAAGAAAAGGGGGATGATTAAGTAGATGGTTAATGTATCATCCTTGTGTAAAAGACAATAGATCATCCTTTAATGTATCTAATTCGCTTTTAAATTTACTAATGTTCTCCATTTGTACTTCTTGCCACTGTTGTTGGCTTTCCTGTAGTTGCTGCTGACTTTCTTCCTGTTTCCTTTCTTGTTCCAGTTGCTACTGCTGTAATTTTTCTTCTTGTTTCTTTTCTTTTTCCTCCAACAACTGCTGTAATCTCTCTTCTTGTTTAGACAATGGCAAGCCCTTTCCAGACCCCGCAGCTAAACCCTAATGCAGACATCTTCAACTCTATTCGAATTACATCCCAGATATGAATGTCAGTAATAGGAGTGCTCCAGTACGAAGGAAGCCACAGGAATACGATGGGAAAGCACCATGGGAAG
>NW_013877669.1:0-300 GCF_000517525.1 Limulus polyphemus
CGCAAGTATGCAACGAACGTTCATACAAAATTTGGAGATGATCCGTCCAAATGGAACGACGTACTGGTACAAAACGCAAAACCTTCCATAACTCCATTAAAACAAACAGCAGGAAGGTAAAACTCTGCATATTATTACGCAACGTTATAGTGTAGCTACATACCAATTTTGGTGAAGAATCATCAATTTAGGACCCTCTGGTAACAAGAAATCGATAAACATTCTGTAACCAAAAGCTTCACTGCAGTTCACATACGATTTCAGAAAAGCTAATAAAATAGTAACATAAAACGACCACAA
>NW_013877670.1:0-326 GCF_000517525.1 Limulus polyphemus
CCATTCCACAAAGATGGTAGATTACAACATTAGACTGACTTGGACCCATGTTTTCCTACTCCACTAAGATGGTAGATTACAACATTAGACTGACTTGGACCCATGTTTTTCCACTCCACTAAGATGGTAGATTACACCATTAGGCTGACTTGGACCCATGTTTCTCTACTCCATGAAGGTGGCAGATTACAACATTAGACTGACTTGGACCCATGTTTCTCCACTCCACGAAGATGGTAGATTACAACATTAGACTGACTCAGACCCATGTTTCCCAACTCTACAAAGATGGTAGATTACAACATTAGACTGACTTGGACCCATGT
>NW_013877671.1:0-300 GCF_000517525.1 Limulus polyphemus
TAAGTACTGGAACAAAACGCAAAACCTTCCATAACTTCCTTAAAACGAATATTAGAAAGGTGAAACTCTGCATATAACTGCGCAACGATAGAGTGTACCTACATAACAAAATTGGTGAATAATAATCAATTCAGAACCCTCTGGTAAAAAGAAATCGAGAAACAATCGGTAACAAAAAGCTTCAGTGCAGTACACATACGATTTCAAGAAGCCATAAAAAGAGTAACATAAAACAACCACAAAAATCGTAAAACTAAAACAAATAATCTAGAATTTTGTAAGTAAGCGCGCAAAATTGCG
>NW_013877672.1:0-300 GCF_000517525.1 Limulus polyphemus
ATTTTATTGACAGTACACAGTATCGTTAAATCTTATGTCTTCTTATTGACAGTACACAGTATCGTTAAATCTTGTGTCTTCTTATTGACAGTACACAGTATCGTTAAATCTTGGGTCTTCTTATGGACAGTACACAGTATAGTTAAATCTTGTGTCTTCTTATTGACAGTAAACAGTATCGTTAAATCTTGTGTCTTCTTATTGACAGTACACAGTATCGTTAAATCTTGGGTCTTTTTATTGACAGTACACAGTATCGTTAAATCTTGTGTCTTCTTATTGACAGTACACAGTATTGTT
>NW_013877673.1:0-852 GCF_000517525.1 Limulus polyphemus
GTTAGAGGAAAAGAAAAGAAACAAGAAGAACGAGAAGAGAAATTACAACAGTTGTTAGAGGAAAAAGATAAGAAACAAGAAGAACGAGAAAAGAAACAAGAAAAGAAACAAGAAGAACGAGAAGAGAAATTACAGCAGTGTTAGAGGAAAAAGAAAAGAAACAAGAAGAACGAGAAAAGAAATTACAGCAGTTGTTAGAGGAAAAAGAAAAGAAACAAGAAGAACGAGAAGAGAAATTACAAAAGTTGTTAGAGGAAAAAGAAAAGAAAGAAGAAGAGAGACAACAGCAGTTGCAAAAAAACTGCCATTGTTGCAGGCTCGAACAGCAAAATAAATTGTTTCTTTTCTTTTTCCTCCAACAACTGCTGTAATTTCTCTTGTTCTTCTTGTTTATTTTCTTTCTCCTTCAACAACTGCTGTAATTTCTCTTCTTGTTTATTTTCTTTCTCCTCCAACAACTGCTGTAATTCCTCTTCTTGTTTATTTTGTTGTTCGAGCTGCCACTATTGCAGGTTTTCTTGCCACTGCTGTAATATTTCTTCCAATAAATCGTCTCTTAATGTATCTAATTCGCTTTTAAATTTACTAATGTTTTCCATTTGTACTTCTTGTTTCCTTTCTTGTTCCAGTTCCCACTGCTGTAGTCTCTCTTCTTGTTTCTTTTCTCGTTCTGTTACACAAGGAGGATGCATTAACCATCGACTTAATCAGCCCCAGACAATGGCAAGCCCCTTACAGAGCCCGCAGCTAAACCCTAATGCAGACATATTCAGTCCCGTTAGATGTCACATCCCAGATATGAATGTCAGTAATAGGAGTGATCCAGTGCGAAGAAAGCCACAGGAATATGAT
>NW_013877674.1:0-300 GCF_000517525.1 Limulus polyphemus
CTCGATTTATTGCTAACACAGGGTACTGAATATATTGATATTAACCAAATGTTATATATAGGTTCACTAGTTCGTTCCGAAATTACATGCAAAGTTTCACCATGCTACTCTTCGTTTTGAGGGAGTTGTGGCAGGTTTTGTGTTTCGTACTAGTATTTCATTAAATTTCAACGGATCTTCTCGAAATTTTTTATGAAGGTTCGTTTCATCCTTGCGTTTTTATGTGCACATCTGTAACTTTGTAGTATTAGTTTTCCAAATTTTTAGGTCGCTTTTTGTTATTACTTTATTGGCTTTCCT
>NW_013877675.1:0-693 GCF_000517525.1 Limulus polyphemus
TCAAGTACAAACTTCCTTGGTAGTAGATTGTCCAATCCTAGTATGCATTCGTCTTCAATGTCAGCCAAGTATACTTTCTCTCTGTCCTTTATGCCCATGAGCTCAATAGTTACACACACTGGTCCCCACAATCTTGTAGAATGTCCTGTCTAACCATAAAGCTTCTGCATGGCTTCTGGTACTCCTTCATGATCTAACACTTTGATGATCACAAGGATTTGCTGAGACGCAGAGTCTATGACAAAGTTGCACCTTTGGCCATCCAGCTTTTCTGTCACATAGACACTGTGTATGCTTGGCGACGCCCACCAACCCCCATCGTGAAAGTCCCAACAGCTAGGTGTAAAATTTTGGCATTTTACACCTAGCTGTAGGGACTTTCATGATGGGGGTTGGTGGGCGTCGCTCAACACCAACCACTACTGGTCTCCTTGAGGCTGACTTGTTGGTAATATTCCTCTTCTTTGTAATATTCTTCCTACACTGGCTCCTCAAATGTCCGTGCTTTCTACACTTCCAACAACCTTTCTGGATACCAGCCTTTCCTGCTGTGGCACTTCTCCTGTGTTGAAGTTTCCAGCATTGAGCTCTCTTGTGCCCAGGTTTGTTACAGTGCCAGCAAAGTCCCTCAAACTTCTCTGAAAGCTGACCTTTACTGGCCTTGAATCCAGATGACTGTACCAACCTCGGTAC
>NW_013877676.1:0-375 GCF_000517525.1 Limulus polyphemus
CACATAGAAACACTGCTCTAACGTTGTTATATGGTTCTATACATCTACTTCACTACAATAAGTCGTTATTTATGGCACATAGAAACACCACCTTAACGTTGTTATATGGTTCTATACATCTACTTCACTACAATAAGTCGTTATTTACGGCACATGGAAACACTACTCTAACGTTGTTATATGGTTCTATACATCTACTTCACCACAATAAGTCGTTATTTACGGTACATAGAAACACTACTCTAACGTTGTTATATGGTTCTATACATCTACTTCACTCAAATAAGTCGTTATTTACGGCACATGGAAACACTGCTCTAACGTTGTTATATGGTTCTATACATCTACTTCACTACAATAAGTCGTTATTTACGG
>NW_013877677.1:0-300 GCF_000517525.1 Limulus polyphemus
ATTAAAATATAAAAATCAACAGTTAGGTTACTCTGCTATTATACAATGGAAAGAAGAGCGATTAAAATAAAAAAATCACAGTTAGGTTCATTTGCTATTATAAAATGGGAAGAAGGGCCATTAAAATATAAAAAACAACAGTTAGGTTCCTTTGCTATTATACAATGGGAAGAAGAGCCATTAAAATATAAAAATCAACAGTTAGGTTCCTTTGCTATTATACAATGGGAAAAAGAGCCATTAAAATATAAAAATCAACAGTTAGGTTCCTTTGCTATTATATAACGTGAAGAAGAACCA
>NW_013877678.1:0-299 GCF_000517525.1 Limulus polyphemus
TTTACATTCTAAGTCTGTAAAGTCCACACGTTCATGAAAAACTTGGTTAACATTCTAAGTCTGTAAAGTCCACACGTTCATGAAAAACTTGGTTAACATTCTAAGTCTGTAAAGTCCACACGTTCATGAAAAACTTGGTTTACATTCTAAGTCTGTAAAGTCCACACGTTCATGAAAAACTTGGTTAACATTCTAAGTCTGTAAAGTCCACACGTTCATGAAAAACTTGGTTAACATTCTAAGTCTGTAAAGTCCACACGTTCATGAAAAACTTGGTTAACATTCTAAGTCTGTAAAGT
>NW_013877679.1:0-300 GCF_000517525.1 Limulus polyphemus
TTCGAGTTTTAACTGATAATTCATGACTTTTCATATCAGACAGCTTCTTTTTTTCTGGCCTTTAGTTCTCCATCGTATTGCTTCTTCTTTAGGATGGTTATCTACGTTTTGTGTGACAGCGACTGTTTCATTCATAGGTAAGATAAGTCAGAATCAAGGAATTCAAGGAATTGTGTTCTCATTTACTTTGTTTCACAAGTACATTTTTTTTATTTATGACATCAAATTATATAACTGTGAAAATAAATCAACCATTAGTAACTTAACTAATGGTTGAATATTTACTTATAAAAAAATTTC
>NW_013877680.1:0-300 GCF_000517525.1 Limulus polyphemus
CATGTGGTATAACAGGTACTAACTTTATGTACTGTAGAACATGTAGTATAACAGGTACTAACTTTATGTACTATAGAACATGTAGTATAACAGATACTAACTTTATGTACTGTAGAACATGTAGTATAAGTGATAGGATAACTTTATGTAGTGTAGAACATGTAGTATAAGTGATAGGATAACTTTATGTACTGTAGAACATGTAGTATAAGTGATAGGATAACTTTATGTAGTGTAGAACATGTAGTATAAGTGATAGGATAACTTTATGTACTGTAGAACATGTAGTATAACAGGTAC
>NW_013877681.1:0-358 GCF_000517525.1 Limulus polyphemus
AAAAATCGTAATAGTAATACTAGAAAGTTATAATTTTGTATGTAAATGCTCAAGGTTTCCAGGAACCTTCATATGAAATTTGAAGAAGATTCGACTAGATGGGACGAAGTACCGGTACAAAACGGAAAACCTTCCATAACTCCCGTAAAACGAATAGTAGGAAGGTGAAACTATGCATGTAATTGCTCAAAGATAAAGTGTACCTACATGCCAAAATTGGAGAAGAACTATCAATTCAGGACCCTCTGGAAACAAGAAATCGAGAAACAATCAGTAACCAAAAACTTCACTACAGTACATATATGCTTTCAGGCAAACCAATAAAAGAGTAACATAAAACAACCACAAGAATCGTAAA
>NW_013877682.1:0-299 GCF_000517525.1 Limulus polyphemus
CCAACATTTATTTAATAAAGTTATTAGACCAACATTTAGTTAATAGTAGTTATTAGACCAACATGTAGATAATAATAGTTATTAAAACAACAATTAGTTAATAATAGTTATTAGACCAACATTTAGTTTATAATAGTTATTAGACCAACAGGTAGTTAATCATAGTTATTAGACCAACATGTAGTTAATAGTAGTTATTAGACCAACATGTAGTTAATATTAGTTATTAGATCAACATTTAGTTAATAGTAGTTGTTAGACCAACATTTAGTTAATAGTTGTTATTAGACCAACATTTA
>NW_013877683.1:0-407 GCF_000517525.1 Limulus polyphemus
ATGGTGTGTTAGACACGTTTAGAGGATGAGTATTGTTGTGTGTTAGACACGTTTTGAGGATGAGTATTGTGGTGTGTTAGACACTTTTAGAGGATGAGTATTGTTGTGTGTTAGACACATTTAGAATATAAGTGTTGTGGTGTTAGCCACATTTAGAGGATGAGCATTGTGGTAGGTTAAATACATTTAGAGGATGAGTATTGTGATGTGTTAGACACGTTTAGAGGATGAGTATTGTGGTGTGTCAGACACGTTTACGTGATGAGTATTGTTGTGTATTCGACACATTTAGAGTATAAGTATTGTGGTGTTAGCCACATTTAGAGGATGAGCATTGTGGTAGGTTAAATACATTTAGAGGATGAGTATTGTGGTCTAAACGTGTCTAACAAAAGGATGAGTATTGT
>NW_013877684.1:0-300 GCF_000517525.1 Limulus polyphemus
TCATCAATCAACACACTAGAAGTCAGGTGTATAACCCATTATTGTCATCAATCAACACACTAGAAGTCAGGTGTATAACCAATTAATGTCGTCAATCAACACACAATAAGTCAGGTGTATAACCCATTAATGTCATCAGTCAACACACAATAAGTCAGGTGTATAACCCATTATTGTCGTCAATCAACACACTAGAAGTCAGGTGTATAACCCATTAATGCCATCAATCAACACACTAGAAGTCAGGTGTATAACCCATTAATGTCGTCAATCAACACACTAGAAGTCAGGTGTATAACC
>NW_013877685.1:0-300 GCF_000517525.1 Limulus polyphemus
TTAAAACTTCTGTCTTCTTATTGACAGTACACAATATCGTTAAATCTTGTGTCTTTTTATTGATAGTACACACTATTGATAAATTTGTGTCTTCTTATTGACAGTACACAGAATTGTTAAATCTTGTGTCTTCTTATTCACAGTACACAGTATCGTTAACTCTTGGGTCTTCTTATTGACAGTACACAGTATTGTTAAATCTTGTGTCTTCTTATTGACAGGACACATTATTGTTAAATCTTGTGTCTTCTTTTTGACAGGACACATTATTGTTAAATCTTGTGTTTCTTACTGACAGTA
>NW_013877686.1:0-300 GCF_000517525.1 Limulus polyphemus
AGATTAACACACATATTATAAACAATACTCTAGATTAACACACATATTATAATAAAGTACTGTAAACTTACACACATATTATAAACAATACTATAGATTTACACACATATTATAATAACATACTCTAGATTTACAAACATATTATAACAACATACTCTAGATTTACACACATATTATAATAACATACTCTAGATTTACACACATATTATAACAACATACTCTAGATTTACACACATATTATAATAACATACTCTAGATTAACACACATATTATAATAACATACTCTATATTTACACACAT
>NW_013877687.1:0-321 GCF_000517525.1 Limulus polyphemus
TTTTCTTTAACCCTACTTGTATACTACAAGTTAACCATATAAATCCTACAGTAATATGTTTTCCTTTAACCCTACTTGTATACTACGAGTTAACCAGATAAATCCTACAGTAATATGTTTTCCTTTAACCCTACTTGTATACTACAAGTTAACCAGATATATTCTACAGTAATAGGTTTTTCTTTAACCCTACTTGTATACTACAAGTTAACCAGATAAATCTTACAGTAATAGGTTTTCCTTTAACCCTACTTGTATACTACAAGTTAACCAGATATATCCTACAGTAATATGTTTTCCTTTAACCCTACTTGTATACTA
>NW_013877688.1:0-299 GCF_000517525.1 Limulus polyphemus
CTCTAGAAGAAACATATTCACTGAAACACTGTAAGAAGTTTGAAAACAATTACTCTTCTAGGAGAAACAGCTGAATTGAAACACTGTAAAAAGTTTGAAAACAATTACTTCTCTAGAAGAAACAGATCGATTGAAAACACTGTAAGAAGTTTGAAAACAATTACTCCTCTAGGAGAAATTGATAGACTGAAGCACTGTAAGAAGTTTGAAAACAGCTACTCCTCTAGGAGAAACAGCTGAATTGAAACACTATAAGAAGTTTGAAAACAATTACTCCTCTAGGAGAAACAGATAGATTG
>NW_013877689.1:0-565 GCF_000517525.1 Limulus polyphemus
CTGTATCTTCTTATTGACAGGACACAGTATTTTTAAATCTTGTGTCTTTTTATTGACAGTACACAGTATCGTTAAATCTTTTGGCTTTTTATTGATAGTACACAGTATATATAAATCCTGTATCTTCTTATTGACAGGACACAGTATTGTTTAATCTTGTGTCATCTTATTGACAGTACACAGTATCGATAAATCCTGTATCTTCTTATTGACAAGTCACAGTATTGTTAAATCTTGTGTCTTCTAATTGACAGCATACATTATCGTTAAATCTTGTGTCTTCTTATTGACAATACACAATGTTGATAAATCCTGTATCTTATTATTGACAGGACACAATATTGATAAATCCTGTATCTTCTTATTGACAGGACACAGTATTGATAAATCCTGTATCTTCTTATTGACAACAGGATTTATCAATACTGTGTACTGTCAATAAGAAGACACAAGATTTAACAATACTGTGTCCTCCTGTCAATAAGAAGATAGACAAGATTTAACAATACTGTGGGTCAATAAGAAAAGTACACAGTATTGTTAAATCTTGTGTCTTCTTATTGAG
>NW_013877690.1:0-300 GCF_000517525.1 Limulus polyphemus
CGATTTTCTTGGAGATTAATCTACAATCTGGGGACCCTACAACCATCTGGTTTAAATGAACGATTTTCTTGGAGATTAATCTACAATCTGGGGACCCTACAACCATCTGGTTTAAATGAACGATTTTCTTGGAGATTAATCTACAATCTGGGGACCCTACAACCATCTGGTTTAAATGAACGATTTTCTTGGAGATTAATCTACAATCTGGGGACCCTACAACCATCTGGTTTAAATGAACGATCTTCTTGGAGATTAATCTACAATCTGGGGACCCTACAACCATCTGGTTTAAATGAA
>NW_013877691.1:0-300 GCF_000517525.1 Limulus polyphemus
CTGTCTTCTTATTGACAGTACACATTGTTAAATCTTGTGTCTTCTTAATGATAGTACACAGTATTGTTAAATCTTATGTTTTCTTATTGACATTACACAGTATTGTTAAATCATGTATCTTCTTATTAATACTACACGGTAATGTTAAACCTTGTGTCTTCTTATTGACAGTACACAGTATTGTTAAATCTTGTGTCTTCTTATTGATAGTACACAGTATTGTTAAATCTTATGTTTTCTTATTGACACTACAATGTATTGTTAAATCTTGTGTCTTCTTTTTGATAGTACACAGTATTG
>NW_013877692.1:0-302 GCF_000517525.1 Limulus polyphemus
CCTTTAGCCAATATCTACCATTAATCATCTAACCCTAAGCCAATACCAAACATTGTTCACCTAGCCATTAGTCAATACCAAAAATTGTTCATCTAACCATTAGCCAATACCAAACATTGTTCATCTAACCATTAGCCAGTAACAAACATTGTTTGTCTAATCATTAGTCAGTACCAAACATTGTTCATCTCACCATTAGCCAATACCGAACATTGTTACTATTTTATGAGATACATTATTCATCTAACAATTAGCCAATAGCAAACATTATTAATCTAACCATTAGCCAATACCAAACATTG
>NW_013877693.1:0-356 GCF_000517525.1 Limulus polyphemus
GGTCTGGCATGACCTGGTGGGTAGGAGACTCCATTAGTTCCATGGTCTGGCATGACCTGGTGGGTAGAGCACTCTATTAGTTCCATAGTCTGACATGACTTGGTGGGTAGGACACTCCATTAGTTCCATGGTCTGGCATGACCTGGTGGGTAGGACACTCTATTAGTTCCATGGTCTGCCATGACCTGGTGGGTAGGACAATCCATTAGTTCCATGGTCTGGCATGACCTGGTGGGTAGGACACTCAATTAGTTCCATAGTCTGGCATTACCTGGTGGGTAGGACACTCATTAGTTCCATAAGTCTAGCATGGCCTGAGAGGTAGGACACTCTATTAGTTCCATGGTCTAGCATGG
>NW_013877694.1:0-419 GCF_000517525.1 Limulus polyphemus
CATACAACATATTATCAATATGCATCTCACCATGTCATACCATATCAATATGCATCTCACCATATCATACCATCTAATGTCTACATACAACATATTATCAATATGCATCTCACCATATCATACCATCTAATGTCTACATACAACATACATCAATATACATCTCACCATATCATACCATCTAATATCTACATACAACATACACCAATATGTATCTCACCATGTCATACCATTTAATGTCTACATACAACATATTATCAATATGCATCTTACCATATCATACCATCTAATGTCTACAAACAACATACATCAATATGCACCTCACCATGTCATACCATCTAATGTCTACATACAACATATTATCAATATGCATCTCACCATATCATACCATCTAATGTCTACATACAACATACATCAATATA
>NW_013877695.1:0-706 GCF_000517525.1 Limulus polyphemus
TGCCTCCTATATAGAAGTGCAGACATGTCCTGTAGTTCGAAGTTACTAATGCCTCCTATATAGAAGTGCAGACATGTCCTGTAGTTCGAAGTTACTAATGTCTCATATTTAGAAGTGTAGACATGTCCTGTAGTTCGAAGTTAGTAATGTCTCATATTTAGAAGTGTAGACGTGTTCTGTCGTTCGAAGATACTAATGTCTCATATTTAGAAGTGTAGACATGTCATGTAGTTCGAAGATACTAATGTCTCATATTTAGAAGTGTAGACGTGTTCTGTCGTTCGAAGATACTAATGTCTCCTACACTTCTAAATATAATGTAGTTCGAAGATACTAATGTCTCATGTTTAGACGTGTAGCCGTGTTCTGTAGTTCGAAGATACTGATGTCTCATATTTAGAAGTGTAGACATGTCCTGTAGTTCGGAGTTACTAATGTCTCCTATTTAAGTGTAGACGTGTTCTGTCGTTCGAAGATACTAATGTCTCATATTTAGAAGTGTAGACATGTCCTGTAGTTCGGAGTTGCTAATGTCTCCTATTTAGAAGTGTAGGCATGTCCTGTATATTAAACGTACTCTGTAGTTCGAAGTTACTAATGTCTCCTATATATAAGTGCAGACATGTCCTGTAGTTCGAAGTTACTAATGTCTCATATTTAAAAGTGTAGACATGTCCTGTAGTTCGAAGTTAGTAATGTCTCATAT
>NW_013877696.1:0-300 GCF_000517525.1 Limulus polyphemus
GAACCAATATAAGATATCAAGTAGTAGGATAAATGAACCAATATAAGATATCAAGTAGTACGTTAAATGAATCAATATAAGATATCAAGTAGTATGATAAATGAATCAATATAATATATCGAGTAGTACGATAAATGAACCAATATAAGATATCAAGTAGTAGGATAATTGAACCAATATAAGATATCAAGTAGTACGATAAATGAACCAATATAAGATATCGAGTAGTACGATAAATGAACCAATATAAGATATCGAGTAGTGCGATAAATGAACCAATATAAGATATCAAGTAGTACG
>NW_013877697.1:0-298 GCF_000517525.1 Limulus polyphemus
GTTCGCTTTGACCAACATTTCAAATTTTCATTATTGGAGAACAATTATATATTAGATTCTAGATTAGGGTAAGAGGGAAATAAATAAAAATTAAAATATCAAATTTGATATTAAATGAGTTAAGTAGCGATTAAGTAAATCTAATTAACAATAACAATTAGCAGTTAAATCTAACTTATTTTGCCTAGGGTAAGTACTTGTTAAAAATACGAGTTTAATTACATACTTTTAAAACTCCACACCTTCATGAGTTTACATGTTAGAAACAATTAATCAGTATAAGAATCGCAAGTACCAT
>NW_013877698.1:0-300 GCF_000517525.1 Limulus polyphemus
GAAGACACAAGATTTAACAATTCTGTGTACTATCAATAAGAAGACACACGATTTAGCAATACTGTGTACTATCAATAAAAAGACACAAGATTTAACGATACTGTGTACTGTCAATAAGAACACACAAGATTTAACGATAATGATACTGTCAGTAAAAAAACAGAAGATTTAACAATAATGTGTCCTGTCAATAAAAAGACATAAGATTTAAAAATATTGTGTACTGTCAATAAGAAGACACAATATTCAACGATAATGTGTACTGTCTGTAAGAAAATACAAGATTTAACAATAATGTGT
>NW_013877699.1:0-300 GCF_000517525.1 Limulus polyphemus
TCATAATACAAATATACATATTGGTATTTCATTTCTTAATACACAATTTATTTGACGTATAATAGATAATAACGTGACATATAGTTTTATGTGGAAATGAGAATTACACAAAGGTAGTAACGATATATACTTCTTTGTACAATGGTATTGTCGTAATTACGTAATAAAGGTAGTAACGATACATACTTGTTTGTAAAATGTTATTGTCGTAATTACGTAATAAAGGTAGTAACGATACATACTTGTTTGTACAATGTTATTGTCGTAATTATGTAATAAAGATAGTAACGATACATACTT
>NW_013877700.1:0-301 GCF_000517525.1 Limulus polyphemus
ACCAGTACCTTTCAAAATAAACTAAATCTGTTACCAGTACCTTTAAAAATAAACTAAAACTGTTACCAGTACCTCTCAAAATAAACTAAAACTGTTTCCAGTACCTTTCAAAATAACCTTAAACTGTTACCAGTACCTTTCAAAATAAATTAAAACTGTTACCAGTACCTTTCAAAATAAACTAAAACTGTTACCAGTACCTTTCAAAATAAACTAAAACTGTTGCCAGTACCTTTCAAAATAAACTAAAACTGTTACCGGTATCTTTCAAAATAAACTAAAACTGTTACCAGTACCTTTC
>NW_013877701.1:0-300 GCF_000517525.1 Limulus polyphemus
TAGATGTTCCTAGGTTTTATTGCTCTACGTCTCTCGTGGCTTAAGACACTAAAAACCCCAATAAATTACGTTGTAGTGAATATGAATTATTTCATAATGTATAGTGTGACTGAAAGATGTTCTTAGGTTTTGTTGTTCTACGTCTCTCGTGGCTAATGACACTAAAATCCTAAGAAATTACGTTGTAGTGATTATGAATTATTCCATAGTGTAGAGCGTGACTGAAAGATGTTCCTAGGTTTTTTTGCTCTACGTCTCTCGTGGCTTAAGACTCTATAAACCCCAATAAATTACGTTGTA
>NW_013877702.1:0-300 GCF_000517525.1 Limulus polyphemus
GTAGGCGGATATATATAAGAGGGGAAAACGTGACGCGGGAGATTATTGTGATGTGTGTATGGACAGTGTGTAATTGATCTGCGGTCAGAAGTATTATTGACGTTCGTTGATATAGCGTTTGTTTTAGCGCGATTGTTGAAGTTGAGTGTATCGGTAAAGTTATATTCGGAAAGAATAAACCAGTTTTATTAAGTAAAGACTTGTGTCGCTTAAGTTTCGTCGGAACGAAGTTACAAAAAAGTTAATTAACAAACGGAGACGTAACAAATTGGTGTCAGAAAGTGGTATAAAAAAGAAAAT
>NW_013877703.1:0-320 GCF_000517525.1 Limulus polyphemus
ATATAACATGGAGTGACCTTTCCTAGTTTAAATTTTTTATATAACATTTAGTGCCTTTCCTAGTTTAAAACCTTTATATAACATTTAGTGACCTTTCCTAGTTTAAAACCTTTATATAACATGGAGTGACCTTTCCTAGTTTAAAATTTGTATATAACATTTAGTGACCTTTCCTAGTTTAAAACCTTTATATAACATTTAGTGACCTTTCCTAGTTTAAAACCTTTATATAACATGGAGTGACCTATTGCTAGTTTAAAACTTTTATATAACATGGAGTGACCTTTCCTAGTTTAAAACCTTTATATAACATGGAGTGA
>NW_013877704.1:0-662 GCF_000517525.1 Limulus polyphemus
AATTTATAACCAACCTACTCGTCTTTAGCCTTACTTGCTACAACTACTTCATGAACACTTAGGTGTCGCTCTAGTTACCGAATTTGTAACCACCATACTCATCTTTAGCCTTACTTGGCAAAACTACTCCATGAACACCTAGATGTAACTATAGTTTCGAATTTATAACCACCATACTCATCTTTAGCCTTACTTGGAACAACTACTCCATAAACACCTAGGTGTAAGTATAGTTACCGAATTTATAACCATCATACTCATCTTTACCCTTACTTGGTTCAACTACTCCATGAACATACCAAGTAAGACTAAAGATGAGTATGGTGGTTATAAATTCTGTAAGTAGAGTTACACCTAGGCAACTACTCCATGAACACTTAGGTTTAACTCGAGTTAACGAGTTTCTCACCACCATATTCATCTTTAGCCTTATTTGGTACAACTACTCCATGAACACTTAAGTGTAACTCTGGTTACAGAATTTATAACCGCCATACTTATCTTTAGCCTTACTTGGTACAACTACTTCCATGAACACTTAGGATTAACTCTAGTTACCGAATTTATAACCCCCATACTCATCTTTAGCGTTTTTTGGTACAACAACTCCACGAATACCTAGGTGTAACTCTAGTTACCTAATTTATAACCACCACACTCAT
>NW_013877705.1:0-300 GCF_000517525.1 Limulus polyphemus
GTGTAATTAGTTATTACTTCTATAGGTCACCTAGAATCATATAACATAAATTATGGTGTGTGTAGTTATTACTTCTATAGGTCACCTAGAATCATATAACATAAATTATGGTATGTATAGCTAGTTATTACCTATATCGGTCACCTAGAATCATATAAGATAAATTAAGGTGTGTGTAATTAGTTATTACCTATATCGGTCACCTAGAATCATATAACATAAATTATGGTGTGTGTAATTAGTTATTACTTCTATAGGTCACCTAGAATCATATAACATAAATTATGGTATGTATAGCTA
>NW_013877706.1:0-300 GCF_000517525.1 Limulus polyphemus
TGAACAACCGGACAGTAATAGTCAAGTTGAACTTCATGTGTCACCAAAGGAAGCTCTTAAAATGAGAGAATTTCACCTTTTATCCATAGTTTGTATTTGTTCATGTTATCCATTCATGTTTGTGAATGTTTTTTATAAGGTAACTATATCAACTTGATATTAATTTGTTTTTTCTGAGATAATGAAAGTTTCTAACTCCCAAAACTACGACTTACATAAATAGATTAACATTATACTCATCATAAACCATCTTGAGATACTGCATGGAACTAAAACCTTATGTATGAAAATATTGATTGT
>NW_013877707.1:0-297 GCF_000517525.1 Limulus polyphemus
CTATGATAAAAGACCCTAAATAAGTAACATCACTTTTAGAGTGTTTCAGATTTCCTCGACAACTTCTATGATAAAAGACCCAAAATGAGTAACATCGTTTTTAGAGTGTTTCAGATTTCCTCGACAACTTCTATGATAAAAGACCCTAAATGAGTAACATCGTTTTTGGAGAGTTTCGGATTTCCTCGACAACTTCTATGATAAAAGACCCAAAATGAGTAACATCGTTTTAGAGTGTTTCAGATTTCCTCGACAACTTCTATGATAAAAGACCCTAAATAAGTAACATCGTTTTAG
>NW_013877708.1:0-300 GCF_000517525.1 Limulus polyphemus
AGCATGCTGGATCAGAAAAATAGACCAGTATAATTATAAGTACCAGAAGCCATACAGAAGCTTATGGTGTGACATGACATTCTACAAGATTGTTGGGACCAGTGTGGGTAACTATTGGGCTCATGGGCATAAAGGACAGACAGAAAGTATACTTGGTTGACATTGAAGACGAATGCATATTAGGATTGGACTATCTACTACCGAGGAAGTTTGTAATTAATTTTGATAAAATGACGTTTGGGAGCAACAAAGGCCAAGTTCTGGTAACTGTTAAAAGAGAGGTTGAACTAATTAGGTGTC
>NW_013877709.1:0-300 GCF_000517525.1 Limulus polyphemus
CACAGTACTGTTAAATCTGATGTCTTCTTATTGACACTACACAGTATTGTTACATATTGTGTCTTCTTTTTGGTAGCACACAGATTTGTTAAATCTTATGTCTTCTTATTGACACTACACAGTATTGTTAAATCTTGTGTCTTCATATTGAGAGTACACATTATTGTTAAAACTTGTGTCTTCTTATTGACAGTACACAGTATTGTTAAATCTTGTGTCTTCTTTTTGATAGTACACAGTATTTTTAAATCTTGTGTCTTCTTATTGGCAGTACATAGTATTGTTAAATATTGTGTCTTC
>NW_013877710.1:0-540 GCF_000517525.1 Limulus polyphemus
AATCATGTGTTATCAAAGCTATTTATGAATTTATTTAATCATGTGTTATCAAAACTATTTAGGAATTTATTTAATTATGTGTTATCAAAACTATTTAGGAATTTATTTAATCATGTGTTATCAAAGCTATTTATGAATTTATTCAATCATGTGTTATCAAAACTATTTAGGAATTTATTTAATCATGTGTTATCAAAACTATTTATGAATTTATTTAATCATGTGTTATCAAAACTATTTGGGAATTTATTTAATCATGTGTTATCAAAACTATTTATGAATTTATTTAATTATGTGTTATCAAAACTATTTAGAAATTTATTTAATCATGTGTTATCAAAACTATTTGGGAATTTATTTAATCATGTGTTATCAAAACTATTTAGGAATTTATTCAATCATGTGTTATCAAAACTATTTAGGAATTTATTCAATCATGTGTTATCAAAGCTATTTAGGAATTTATTCAATCATGTGTTATCAAAACTATTTAGGAATTTATTTAATTATGTGTTATCAAAGCTATTTAGGAATTTATTC
>NW_013877711.1:0-351 GCF_000517525.1 Limulus polyphemus
TACTGTGTACTATCTATAAAAAGACACAAGATTCAACGATACTGTGTACTGTCAATAAGAAGACACAAGATTTAACGATACTGTGTACTGTCAATAAGAAGACACAATATTCAACGATAATGTGTACTGTCAATAAGAAGACACAAGATTTAACGATACTGTGTACTGTCAATAAGAAGACACAAGATTTAACAATACTGTGTACTCTGAATAAGAAGACACACGATTTAGCAATACTGTGTACTATCTATAAAAAGACCCAAGATTTAACGATACTGTGTACTGTCAATAAGAAGACACCCAGATACTGTGTACTGTCAATAAGAAGACACAAGATTTAACAATACTGTG
>NW_013877712.1:0-300 GCF_000517525.1 Limulus polyphemus
TATTATACAAGAAACACGTACCTAAAAGTCTATTATACAAGAAACACATACCTAAAACCCTATTATACAAGAAACACATACCTAAAACCCTATTATACAACAAACACATACCTAAAAGCCTATTATACAACAAACACATACCTAAAACCCTATTATACAAGAAACACGTACCTAAAAGTCTATTATACAAGAAACACATACCTAAAACCCTATTATACAAGAAACACATACCTAAAACCCTATTTTACAAGAAACACGTACCTAAAACCCTATTATACAAGAAACACTTACCTAAAACCC
>NW_013877713.1:0-300 GCF_000517525.1 Limulus polyphemus
AAATAAAGTTATATTCCGGAGATATAGGCCATGTTTATATTTATTGATATCTCCTGACGAAGCTGTAGCAGCGGAATATTGTGCTAATAAAGTTATATTCCGGGAATATAAGTCGTGATTATATTTATTGATATCTCCTGACGAAGTTGTAAGAGCGGAATATTGAGCTAATAAAGTTATATTCCGGGGATATAGGTAGTGATTATATTTATTGATAGTTCCTGACGAAGTTGTAATAGCGGAATATTGAGCTAATAAAGTTATATTCCGGGGATATAGGTCGTGATTATATTTATTGAT